>NC_067407.1:99503084-99807352 GCF_009764475.1 Pristis pectinata
GGCACAACATGGTGGGCCGAAGAGCCTGTATTGTGTTGTATTGTTCTATGGTTCTATGGTTCTATGAAGTATCTCGACCTGAAGATGTCGACTGTTCACTTCCCTCCAGAGATGCTGCCTGACCCACTGAGTTGTTTCAGCTCCTTTGTGTGTTGGTTCAGATTTCCAGCATCTGCAGTCTCTTGTGTCTCAGTCTTTAAATGTATTTGGTGGAAGGATTAGAAGGTAGATGATGGGAAGTCTTTTACCAGAGGATTTAGAGATTTGGAATTTATCATTTAAAACGGTGGTAGGACAGGATGACATAGTTAAAAACTGATTATGTAGGTCTTGAAACTGCAGACCTACTGCTGGAAGGGGTTATGGCTGGTTCGCATTTTGTGGTGGTACAGATATCCTGGGGTGAATGGGCTCCTACTCTGTCTTGTTATCCATAATTTTATCAGGTGGTTTCAGGTGGGTTGCGTTGTTCATATTGTGATAAACTGTCCAGATGGACCAGGGATTTTTATATTCAATGGTTGTTCATTTATTTATTATATCATAAACCAGTCATTTTTACTAAATGCAAGCTTTACTTGTAAAATGTTATTTTTTATCACAAAGATACCATTAGGAGAAAAATATATCAGTAAGTAAAGCTGTAATTATTCTGTTCTGTTAGTGTTGTCCAATCAGCTGGTTTAGTTTATAAAGTACCATATGCAAGTTAACCCAAATATATTGTAATGTAGTACGATAGATGGTTTGATCCTTGCTCAAGCTTTCTCAAAGAAATGAAACAAAAACCTGATTCTACTGCACAGCATGAAACATTCTAACTAATCATGATGCATGAATATGTTTTTCAGAACTTAGTGAGTACCTTTTAAATATAAAAAATAATTAAATATGCAAGTTCCTGATGCCAGTCTGATCAAAAAGTACACTGTAATACTGTCAGATATTGAGGAAATGCAGCAGGTATTTTCAGTGTATATCATTATATTATTGACTTACCTGAAATGAAATCAGGATATTAATTTGTCAGTGAGCCTTTCAGATACGCTTGAGTGTTATAATGTTCAGAGTAATATATAATATTTTGTTTCCTTTCAGAATATGCAAAACTTACTTTATTTTCTCTTTTGCTTCATTGCAATAAAGGAAGTTACAAGGTAACTGGTTATTTCTTTCTTACAGGTAAATTGGATGGAGCAGAGAGTGGCTGGTACCATGTAAATATTTTAATACGTGAAGATTAAATAAAATGTTAGGGTTCTTATATTTTCTGTGCTCTCACCTTGGTTGGGTCCAGCGCTGCACTTCCTACTAAGTTTTATGTTCACTGATATCACTTTCTTTCACAATGTCCTGCTTAGCATTTTGCATTGAAGTCCTCTTCATTATGTTCATCACTTTCAGGGTTGATTCATATAAAATTCTCCAAACCTCCCTGACACTTTTGGTTATAAAGTCAAGGTAATCTAGAACTTTCCCGGATATCTTCCTGATGTAGTCCCTTGCATCCATTACATTTGAATTTGGAGAACTCCGCCGGCTACTTCTCCTGCAGTGATTTGACTACTTGATCCTCGACCTCCTCTTCTAATCCTTCCTTCTTCTACTTCTGATATAATTGGTAAATCTTTTGTAATCATAAACCACAGCTTCACCAGTGGGGCCCAACCCTGACCTCTAGAACTCCCTTTTAATTAGCAGCACCCAGCAAGTAAAGCAGTCCATACCTGCATGAAGCGAAACTTGGTACCAAATGACGGCCCACTCAGGTTATTTTTAGACCCTGAGAGTATTGCATGGATTGATGACCTTCCAAATAAAGCAACTCACACTAGAAATGTGTTCAAATGCATTAGTCACATTTTTAGGACCAATTTGGAATCGACAACTTTAAAGGCTATTCTCACCACTAGAAACACTTTTAAAACAATCAGTCACTTACAAAGAATATGCTTAATGTCTACGTCAATTTATTTTTGTTGCCATCACTGTATTGTTTTACCTGTTGAACTTTTACCATTAAACAATGTAGATTTCATGATCATAGATATTAGCTTGAAAGAATTACTGGGCCCAACATTCAAAGGGCTGATTTTACATACACAGTCAACACTGAATTATCTCTAAGTTTATATAGTCACATTTGGCAGAGGTACAATTAAAACCCGTGGAAAATTTGCCAGAAGCTATGTTAGTTAATTCTGTTCCTTTACGTCATCAGGCTCAGCAACTCCTTTAAATACTCGGCAGCAGATAGAATGAGAACACATGCAATGAATATCAATCATAATTGGCAATTCTGTTTAATTTATAAATAGTGATTTCTTGAGTTTGGGAATGGAACTTGCTGATCATGGAACTCTCATTAATCTTGAAGATTTGACAGTGGACATTTTAATGTGAAAGTAATCCTCTACCGTTGTCATGGATCTACTTTCATCAGATTTTAAAGTAATAATGGATGAGGAAAGCCAATTGAATCACAATGCATCCATTAAAAGAGAGCCTGCACCCAGTCCTCCACTGTAACATTCTATTGTTTCTAAGATGTTTGGCTCCATAACTCTAGCTGAATATTTACTCCAAATGTATGCTAGTCTGAGTGTGAAGAAGACTTTGAAGAAGTGCTCATCTTTAATTTGAGCCTGTGTTCCTTTGCTCTACTTCAGTTTAATTACAAGATAAGATATCTTTATTAGTCTCATGTACATCGAAACACACAGTGAAATACATCTTTTTGCACAGTGTTCTGGGGACAGCCCGCAAGTGTCGCCACGCTTCCAGGGCCAACATAGCATGCCCACAACTTCCTAACCCGTGCGTCTTTGGAATGTGGGAGGAAACCGGAGCACCAGGAGGAAAGACACGCAGACACGGGGAGAACGTACAAACTCCTTACAGACAGTAGCCGGATTTGAACCTGGGTCACTGGCGCTGTAAAGCGTTATGCTAACCGCTACACTACCGTGCCTAAAGCAGGCTGAATGTTTCTATAAGCTTTCTCATTACTAAGTTTTAGCAAAACCTTTTCACTGTATCTCGGTACATGTGACAATAATAAACCAATACCAATACCACTATTGATCACCTCTCAGCCTGAAGCACTCTCTAGTTATTTCCCGTGATAAAGAACCCTAACACTAGAGCTCAGCCTCTTGGCTCCTATTTTCACTGCCTTCAGTGTTTGAACATCTTCCCTTCCCTCGTGACCAGAAATGAATGCAGTATTCAGATTGTGACTGTCAGTGTAATGTGTGCAGTATTTGTAATATTGCTTCTACACCACTTTTAAAGATTGTACAGTGGGACTATATGCTCTATGATGCAACCATAATTAATGTATTTACTTATTGGTCTGTATTACTTTATAGAGTTAATCACACAATATAAATTCTGTCTTGGCTCTCTGTAAGTTCTTTTCTTAATAAAATACTATATTTACAGGTTGTCCTCCAATATCTTAAGTGTTTGGGAGAGATTATTAGACTGGAGTACGTGAAAAATCAAAGAACTGTGGATGTTGGAAATCTGAAATAAAAAGAGAAAACACTGGAAGCATTCAGCAGTCAGGCAGCATCTGTGGAAGTCGAAACAGAATCAATGTTTCAAGTCGAAGACCCTCTGTCAGATCTGCAAATACATCAGGACAGTGATACAGTTTGCTTATTGCCTCCTTTGTTACAAATTCTTTGCTTATGTATCCCAACATTCTATTGGTCTTTGTTGCTGTGTGAAACAGACTCTGAAATGTTTTTCATCTTTGTGGTTTGTCATGGTCTTGGCCTGTGATAACTTAGTGGTTTAGTTCCTAGACTGGACTGACGTTCCTTTAACACAACTATGAATACACTATTGCAGCTGGCGAATTTAAATTCAAGTCATAAGAAGCTGGCTTCAGTATTTGTGACTATGGAGCCTGGACTGTTGTATATAAAACAAAATCCATCTGATTCTTGGTCCAGGGAATGAAGGTTGCTGTCCTTACTGGGCCTGGCCCATGTGGCTAACTCTTAATTGTTTACTCAATTTAAGGTGCAATTTGGAATAGGCAATAAATGCTGGCCTTTTTGGTGACGTCCGCATCTTGTTCACAAATTAGAAAACTATATTCAACAGCACTTGCTCTGTTATCTACCTTTTTCTAAAACAAATCTCATTATGTCTGTCTCCAAGTACATTCAATCAATCATTGATTTATTTCTCACATATCGTAACCAAATTACGCAGTTATACCCTGTTATTTCCAAACTGCCTCAACTGATTTCACTTTCCCCTCTTAGGGTGCAGAATCACCTGGAAAATGCAACTGTTTTTTTTAAATCAAATTATTCTGTCATTGAGACCTTTAATTGTAATTCAAGTCTCAGCACCTGTAATCAATTTAGAATTGATTACTGAGTTGATATAAGCCTGTTGAAGTTGGAAGAAGAGGGTAAAGTCTTTGTAGTTCAATGTAATTGGTTTGTAAAATGGTCCCACAGTATGGTAAGTGGGACTTGTTTACAGTTCTACCTGATTGTGAAGGGTCTGTACAAACTTTTAATCGTGAAAGAATATAAATTCCATGGTGTGGATATCCCTGATATCTTTGAAAGAAACAATTCAACCAACTCTCAAAAAAACCCAGTCTGAACAGCATTCTTTTTTACACATAGACTAACTTTTTATCTTGGACAATCAGCCTTGCAGCTTTTCTTCAAGAATGTGCTGTAGCTGGATAATGAGAAGCAAAATGCTGTTGAGTTATTGGGGAATAAGTTGTTTAATCAGCATTGATTTTTATGTTTCACCAATCAAGTGTGATGATTCCATCTCATAACCACAGATGCTTCTGCAATGTCTGTTTAGAGAGTTAATGCTGTAAAGTCTGACCTCTTCCAACTACTTCAATATTATCTATTGTAGTTTGGTGCTTAACTGGGCCTGGAAGCATCAGAGAAACATCCACAGCATGTTGTAAATAGTACATGTGTGACTTCCTGTGAATTGGTTACATTGGCTGTGCAAGTTGCAATTATAATGTGACTCTTCATGGGAAAGAGGGATTGGAAATCAGTTCTTTGATGCCTAGGTATCAATCCCCTATGTGGATAATGATTTTCATTACTCTATCAAAGCCTTGGGAGATGTGGGGATTTAAATTTTGCTTAACTGCATTTTTTTAATGTTAAGTGGAAATTGACTTGAGAGCTGCACACATGTTGGTTCCATTGACACACCTTAAGAATCCAAATCTGGCTTTGTGTTATACCATATAACACAGATGCTGCACTTTCTCTCAAAGTTGAATTAACAAACAACAGCCTTTAACGAGGTTTTGCCTCAGGGTGAATCAACAGCAGCATGTTTCTGAAGCACAATGGAGCAACATCTTTGTTTTAAAATGCTACAGGCACTTACCACGTTGGAATACGTAGGGTATCAGCAAATTTCACAGATAATCATTAACACTATTTCTCTGCATTTAATATTATCCTCTTATCATTCTGCAAACCTACAAGTAAAAGCTGTTTATACCTGTTTTCACTACAAACTACTTTGGAGATGAAATTATATGTGGTAGTGCCTGATTCATGGATGCTGTGCAAACACTTTGGAGGTTTGACAGGGTAGCAACGAAGTGGATATTTCCCCTTGTAGGGTAATACAACTTGGGGGGTGGGCGGGAGAGGGGTCTAAGGAAATTGATTCAGAGATCAATTTTTTTTGGATGGTAAGGGAATGGAGGAATATGGGATATCAACAAGACATCCTTTTGTTGAATGGGGTCAATTCACAAATAACCGCTAAGTTTGGTATGACAACGTATTGAAAATCGTACTATGTGGTGCACAATGTTGTTAAAGGTAGCTTGTATTTCATGGGTATTTGAAAGAAGAAAGGTGAAGTTCCGGTGCGGTGAGCGAAATGCTTGCATTAACTGAAGCTTGCAAAGGAGAAGAGGGTGTATGTTGAGGTGGAGCTGTGGTGTGAGAAGGGAGAGTATGAATGAAGTTCTCATTTGCCATTGACCGCAGCAACAGCCGTGAGCATCTCGGCGCTGTCTCCCTAATGGCAGTTCAGACTTGCAAATCCCTGTATTCTCTTTGGTTAGTTGCTACATTCACTCGGTTGTTCACCCCTTCTCATGCAAGAGTGGGGTGAATTTGTGCAATGTGTTAGGGGTCCAGCACTGTATGTGGCGTGTGGGTTGTGAGGTGAGGTGTGCTGTGGTGCTAAGTGTGTGATGATGCTGGTGATGCATGCAAGACAGGAATATTGATTGACAGAAATTGACGGTGCATGAGCAGTTGGCTGTGGTAAATTGAACAGTGCTGGAGACTGCTGGTGCAGTTGGTAAGAAGTGGGATTTTGAAGATGCATTGACTGACCTTGACTGTTTGTGTGTGGTCATTGAATTTATTGTGGCATTGCCTTTAGGTCCTTGGGTTCTATCACCTTCGTTCATTTTCAGGGGTATCAACTCCCATTGTCTCCCAAGCATTTATCTGGGAGGCCTCCTGGCCCTCTTTTAGCACAGGACATCACTTCATTCTACCTCCCCCACCAAAGCCCCCAGTGCGATATCTGAAAGTGGTCGACTTCACGCTCTGTTGCACCTTTTTCAAATTTCTAGGCTGAATTCAATAGTGAAATACCTGCCAGTTTTTGCTTGAGCCAAATGCACCGCTCTTTAAAAGGAGCATGTTGCCTTTAAATCGTGCTTGTTACTCATAATATTGGTCATCTGCCGACATGTTCAGTCAATGATCAATGCTGGCCGGCTACTACAATTCTTATAATGAGTAGGCAGCATGAAGATGGCATGTTTCCTGCATTACCCTGAACTGGTGTGGGTTGGTTGCACATCATCAGCCCTGTACCATTCTTAGAACGTGTCAAATTTAATCCGATCCCTGTATTAAAAAAAATGAAATTAATAAACTCTATTTTAATGCTCACATGGAAATACTATCCAGTTAGTCTTAAATAAAGAAAATCAGACGGAGGGTAGAGAGAGAGAGGGAGAAAGACAGTGCGGGGTGATGGTTGTGCAGTTTCTAAACTCGGCTCTTTACTGCTTGTGCCGATTTTGCCTGATCTGCCTTTCCCTTTTACCTGCCCAACGAGTTATAGCTCCAGACATTTTACATATGTGATCCTTCTTATTGAGAGGATTAATGGTATTTGCTGGCTCCATTTCACAGCTTGAGGTTCTCTGCAGGCGCTGCAAGTCTTGGCCGGCTAAACAGCCAGGCAATCAGGTGACACATCCATTATGAAGTTAACCCTTGATGGCAAGGGAGTGAAAAGGTCTGAGTGTGAGCCCTTTCATGCCACAACTTTCCGCAGCTCAGTTGCCTTTACAAATGTTGCTGCTGTGAAAACAGCTTTACCCTACCATGCATTCAATTACCCTGGAGAATTCCATGGGAGTGTAATTCCAGTCAGAGATTGAGAAAGGGGCTGTGACAGGAGAAGCAATGTGCTGTGTAACAGTGAGCATCTCCAATCAGCTGCATTCAGATGAGGGAAAAAAATTGCATTCCATTCCCTCTATTGGCAGCCACTCTCTGCAAATACTTCAGAGGGATCCAATTTAACTTGAGAGTAGGGGACATTTATGTAGAAGAGCTGTAAATGCATGTCCTGGTAGTTGTAATGCAGGCACCAGTAAAGCTGAGAGACTGCAAATGAGCAGCTAAGAAAAATAATAAAAAAATAAACCACAATAAGCTCTGAGTTAGATGTTTTTGAAAGACAGAAGCTGGAGATTGTTGTCCCAGCTACTGAGATAAAGCTACGTTACAAGTAATTAATGGCAGCCGCAAAAGACACATGACATTCATGACATACATGAATCACTGCTTCAGCACTGTGGTGTACAACAAAGAAGAATGGATCCTATGTGTTACTACACCTTCAAAGGTCTTCCTTTTTAAACACGGCTATATGGTAATGGCACAGGCAGGAGAAGAAAAATATGTGAACTAGAACTGGCCAATGACGAGCGAGACCATATGAGTGATATTGGAGCCGTATGCATTCTATTTAGCTGATATCAAACACTGTTTAATGAAAGTTAAATAGTTTCTGTGCAGTGCATGCAAAGGGATGTGGGCTGGAACTGATTAGATTTCCACTGAGGGGTCTGTCAGCATATTGTTCCTCAGATGTATTCCCTGCTCTGAGTTCAGAGCTGCCAGAGTTCCTGCAGTCCATTACCAATACACAAAAGACTTATGCAGATACCAGACATAAGCAAGTACCGGCCATGTTGGGAAAAGGATGGAGGCTTTTGTTCGTGGTGTTAATGTAAAAATATATCTTTGTGATTGGAAAAAAAATGCCAGAATAGTAATTTATAATGGTATTTTTATGTAGTGTATCAAAGTCCTGTAGCAAAAAGGACTGAATGCATATATTATTAAGGAAAGTACATGCACTGTGAAGATAAGTATTTGATTGTGCATAATACAGAGTAGTGTCTGTACACAGTGTCTCTTTGATCTTTGATTTACTACTCTTAAAGGCGCAGCACACTGCTTCTCAGTCAGCAGAATGCATAGCAAAATGAGCATCAGAATCTGTATCATTTTGTTTGTGGTAGTGCCAGATGTTAACTAGCCTTTTACCTGTTTTTCTGGACTAAATCCCAATTTGTGACAATTGCATTATCATAACAAAACCCATGATTATTTAATTCAATCCTAAAATTAGACAATGCTATGTGACTTTGTGCAGAATATGAGCAGCATAAATAAACAGAAAATAGATATTTTTTGTATACTTGGAGCTGAACAATTACTGAATTAGAATGGAGTATTATGGTTGTGTATTTTGCTTCTGGCAAATGCATTTTTCTTTGTCATACATCATAGTAGTTGAAGTTCTTAATGCCTGTACAGGATGACCCTGAGTAATCGCCCTCGACTTCATGGTTGTTAGAGAGCAGACCTCAATGAGATGTTTGTAAATCTGGGTACATGTGAGATCATCTGCTATTGTCATTTGTGCATTTGGGGGCAGATGATATAATTCCTATCTATGGGTCTGCATCTGGGGTTTAGGTGGCTTTAAAAATGTCGTGCACTCTGATTCTGGAACCATCAGATACTCTGGGGTGATACTATTTAGGAGATAAATAAACCAACAAGTTATCTGATTTGTGTTAATAGGATAGACAATGAAGACCAGATAGATGGCAGCACAGTGGTGCAGCTGGTATAGCTGCTCCTTACAGCTCCAGCAACCCGGGTTCACTCCTGACCTGTGCAGTTTGCATGCAGTGTGTGCAGTTAGTGTGCATTTTCCTCCTCTGTCCCAAAAGACATGGATTGGCAGGTTAATTGGCCACTAAGTTTTTGCTCCTCATGTGAGTGGTAGAACCTGGAGGAAGTTTAACGGAAATGTAGGGATAATAAAATGGGATCTGTGTAGGGTTGGTGAAAATGGGTGCTCGATGGTCCATGCAGACTCCTTGGGCCGAAGGGCCTGTTTCCATGCTGATGACTCTACAACAGCAATTCACATTTGTTAACAAAGGTATTTTGGCTGATAGTCATGGTGACATTGACATCTTCCAGTATTATCTGTGGAAATTTAGATTTGTGTGTGTTGGGTGGAGTTTTAAGTGAGAATGAGGGGTGAGAAAAATATTGCTTTATCCATTTGTTTACTGAGAGCTCTTGCTGTTTTCCAAGGAATAACAACAGGTGGTGGGGGGGGGGGGGAGATGTTTTTTTTTATTGAATGGAGATAATTGTTAAGAATCCATTTAAAATGCCATGACATGGGCAATTTTTAGCCAATCATGTGGCAAGTTATGGGTATACAGAAACCCACATACACTGCACCAATATGCACAGATACAATTTAAGAAAAAAAGGATAATGTATGATGTTGCAATGTTTTGTTCTCAGGCTGTGAATATTATGGGTAAGGCTGGCATTTATTGTCCCTCCCTAAATACCCCAGATCCCAGGAGGCAATTAAGTGTTACTCACATTGGTGAGTTCTGGAATCATATGAAAGACTAAGTAAGGTTGGGAGATTTCCCCTCCTGGAAGGCATTACTGAACCAGATGGGTTTTTGTGCTAATCTGGAAATTTTATCGCTATTCTGATGCTTGTATTTTATTCTAGATTTACTTAATTACGTGTATCTGAATTCCCCAGTTGTCATGATGGGATTCAGACTGAAGTCCAGGCTCTGAATACCCATCCAGTAATTTAACTACAATGCCAGAGTAATATTAAACTAATATTCTTAGTTTTGTCTGCTGCAGAGCACCATTCAATGTGGGGATAACAAATATACATCTCTTATAACGAAGAGATGCTTTTGACAGAGTTGGTCAAAAGCCTTCAGTGCGTCTAACTGGAAAAGTGTGTGAATTACACTTTGAAGATCTGTCACGGCCTCAGCATTAAGAAACAGTACTCAATTCTCTACCAACTACTTTTTAAAGACTATATGGAGCGAGCAGGTAATGTGTAGAACTTGAAACAAATCCTGAAGTACAAGCTTATTCAGGTGTTAGATTTACAACTGCAGACGTGCAGGGGTTACTGAAGTAAGGCTGACCATTAGATAGCAGCTGCCCATAGGATTTAGCCATGATGATTTCCCACGATGTAGTGAACCCTGAGCTAGTTTTAACTTTGGGAATTTTAACAGCATTGCCAAAAAACTGATGAAATGCATTTCATTTACAATTGGTCACCTGTAGTGGAATAAAATGGTTCTCTGGCCAGATGAAGCCAATGTTTCCAGTGGGATAGTTTTCCAGTTTTATTGCTGCCATATAATCTCAGTATGTTATGAGCTAGAAATGGATAATGTGTGTTATAGTCGCACAGTGTGTGTATATTTTTACGTCAGGTGCACTGGCACCAAATTCTGTTGTGTTTAAGGCACAAGGTGCAATATACTTGGCTTTGCACTCAGAATTCAGAATGGCCTATTTCCCATTAGCTCCCATACCAAGCACCTAGCTGAGGTGTGGGCTCCAGGTGGGTTAAAGGTGGTATAGGGGGCTGGAGAGGGTGTGATGTAGGGATATGATCAACGGGATGGAGCCCTGGTCAGGGGTTATCAGGTTGACCTCACAAAAAGAGGTGATTGGGGGTAAGAGGTGGGAGCTTTCTGGAGAGGCAATTGAAGTCATTGGCAGCCAAGGATGAGGTGAAGATGTGGGTGTGTGGTGGTAGAAGCAAACTCTAAATCTGGAACATGACAGATATTGACCAAGTGAATCCAAAATGGCTGATGTTAATGTGTATGATTGGCAGTCTTTGGGTAAATGTAGTCCTATGCAAGGAAGACCTGCATTCAACTTGTGGGAGTCCAGAGCCATACCTATTAATGACTTCTGTCAGGGGCAAATCATATAAATGCTGCATTACAGTAGCTTTCTTTTAAGCCTACTAATCACTCAACAGTGCATTGGATTGGTTCCCAGATCTACCTGTTTAGAGTCATATGGCATGGAAATGGGCCCTTTGGTCCAACTGGTCCATGCCAACCAAGATGCCCATCCAAGCTAGTCCCATATGCCTGCATTTGGCCCTCATCCCTTTAAACCTTTCCTGTGTATATACCTGTCCAACTGTCTTTTAAATGTTGTTATTGTACCTGCCTCAACAACTTCCTCTGGCAACTCATTTCTATATATAGACCACCCTCTGGGTGGAAAAAGTTTCCCCTCAGGTTCCTGTTAAATCTCTCCCCTTACCTTAAACTGGTTGCCCTCTAGTTCTTGATTCCCCAACCCTGGGAAAAAAAGACGTCATGTGCATTCACCCTATCTATGCCCCTCATGATTTTATACACCTCTATAATATTACCTCTATGCTTCAATAAATAGTGCCAGCCTGCTCAACCTCTCTCCATAACTCAGTCCCTCAAGTCCCAACGCCATCGTCATAAATCTCCTCTGCACTTTCCAGCTTAATGGCATCTTTCCTATAGCAAAGTGACCAAAACTGAACACAATATTCCCATGTTTTAATTGTAACATGCCAAATCTATAGAAACTACACAGAGGAAAGTTGCATTTGTCTGTGCATGCCAGATACTAGAAACAGAAGGAAAAAGTGAACTCCAAAGCACTAGGTAGGCTAATGAAAAATTAATTGCCTCAAGCCTTAAAACTATGCAACATGAATATTAGTGTATTAAGTTAATGTATCTGAATACTAGTCACACACCTGCTACATTTATGGAGGCATTTTAATTTGGCTATTGTTCTTTTAGAATAACAGGTAAAGGAAATTGTATTACTCAGGTGGAATTCCCACTCAGCAAAACTGGTGCAAAAATTCTTAGTCTGCCTTCATTACCTTGCTCTTTAATGGTACTTCATTATGCTGAAATGTTTGTGAGCTTGTTTGCACCACAGAATTTTGTGGTCTTTATAGCAGCTACCTGTTTTTAGATTATAAACACTACAATAGTCTTGAATACTTCCCATCTATTAGAATGGAAATTGGATAGTACCTATTCTAAACCTTTAAATCAGCCATTAAAGAGTTAACCTTGCTTCAATTGCACATGGTCATTTCCAAGTGAAATCCACCCAGTGGGAAGTCGGACCATGCACTTCCATACACGATTCACCTTAAGTTTCTCGATTGTCACTTGCACACCTGTTAAGGATACAATTCATGCAGCTCATGTATCCCCCTTTAGCAACATCAGTTAGAGATTTTGGGTGCAACCAATAATTCTAAGTAAGCCGTCACCAAATAAAAATTTGGAGCATTGCTGAGATCACCAGTGAGACATTAAAGGGTCACCATTCTCACAATGTATTGCATACAGCAGACACCCACCTCTGTTTCAGTTTTCAGGATATTTGAAACCTTGACATTAGTTGACATGTCACAGCTTTATATAGATTTAAGACATCTTTATTAGTCACATGTACATCGAAACACACAGTGAAGTACATCTTTTTGCGTAGTATCCTGGGGGCAGCCCGCAAGTGTTGCCACGCTTCCAGCGCCAACATAGCATGCCCACAACTTCCTAACCTGTGCGTCTTTGGAATGTGGGAGGAAACCCACGCAGGCACGGGGAGAACGCACAAATTCCTTACAGACAGTGGCCGGAATTGAACCTGGGTCGCTGGCACTGTAAAGCATTATGCAAACAGCTACACTACTGTGCCTGCAGGCATATCAAAGCCAGCTTGCTGATCAACATGGGGCCACTCATGCCATGAGAGGTGGGTGGGATGCAGGTGTTGGCCACAGGCAGAAATAATCATCATGAGTCCCATCCCTCATGTTGACCCCTCGCCTTCCCGTAGCTGCTCTGTAGCTGCCATGAGGACTGGTCTGTTCAAGGACTGATGCCCTTCCCAGTGATCAACATGACAAAGACACGGCAATTGATAGATCGTCGAGCAGCTCCCATTGGCAATTGTGCAGATCCTATTTTAGTGCTTCATCCTGGTGGTAATGCACTTTTAAGCAGCTTTTTGGCCAATTTTATTTTTTTGTGTGTGAATGATCCAATTTGGTAGATGCAACATAGGTTCAACACACCAAACATGAGCAAAATCCAATCTCCAGGCAATTCTTTTAATATCTTACTTTTATTTTGGAAAAAAAATGAGACTTTTTGAAAAGACTGTTCCTTTTTGACTGGAACAAATTTGTTTCAGGAGATCTTTACCTAAAGAGTTTGATGCAAACTAACTCTATTGTAAAGCATGTCAAGTGCCATTGCAAGTTAATGGAGCATCTGAAGAATCCCTTCTACGCTGCTCAGGTTAGACAGCTGGGCAAATCAGCCTACTTTAGCTGTAACACTTCTAGGAGTGGAGCTAATTATTTGCCACAAATCCATAAGGTATAATCCTACAACACAACTATCCAGCCATGAGATAGCAAGAGTCGCCTGATGGTTTGTGCTGACCTCTTTGTATATTTCTTTTTCACTGAGAATCAGAGGAGGTGCTGGATGTCTTAAATCTTGGGAAGGTAGATAAATCTCCAGGGCCTGATCATGTATATCCAAGAGCACTCTGGGAAGCTAGAGAAGAAATTGCAGAAGGCCTGGCTGAGATGTATGCATCATTGTTAGCAAGAGGTGAAGTGCCAGAAGACTGGATGGTGGCTAATGTTTTTCCTTTGTGCAAGAAAGACTGCAAAGAAAAACCTGGGAACTATAAACCGGTAAGCCAGATACCTGTGATAGGTAAGTTACTGGAGGGGATTCTGGGGGATAAGATGTACGTGCATTTGAAAAGACAGGTTTATTAGGGATCGTTAGCATGGCTTTGAATATGGGAGATCGTGTCTCATGAATTGGATTGAGTTTTGAAATAGTAACAAAAGATTGAGGTAGGCATAGTCTATATGGACTTCAGTAAGGCCTTTGATAAGCATAGTAGGCTGCTGTGGAACGTTAGATTACGTGGGATCCAAGGAGAGCTAGCTACTTGGATGCACCATTGGCTTGATGCCAGGAAGCAGAGGGTGATAGTGGAAGGTTGTTTTTCGAATTGGAGGTCCGGGACTAATGGTCTTCCCCAGGGGTCTGTGCTAGGCCCATTGCTAGTTTTCATCTAAATCAATGATTTGGTTGAGAATGGACAAGGCATGGCTAGTAAGTTTGCAGATGACACTAAAATAGGTGGTGTCATAGACATTGAAGATGGCTATCAGGAATTAGAAGGATTTTGATCAGCTAGGTAAATGGGCTGAGGAATGGCAAATTAAGTTTAATTCAGATAAGTGTGAGGTGTTGCATTTTGGGAAACCAGTGAACGGCAGGGCCCTGGGGAATGTTGTAGAACAGAGGGACCTAGGGGTACAAGTACATGGTTCCCTGAAAGTGGTATCACAGGTAGACGGTGCTGAAGGCAGATTTTGGCATGATAGCCTTCATCAGTCAGGGTACTGAGTATAGAAGTTGTGATATTACGTTACAGTTATACAAGACGTTGGTGAGGCTGCATTAATCAGAACACATCCATGGACTTTTTTGTTAAGCTGTTACACGTGGACTCAAAGCTGCACAAGTTACCCACACCATCTGCATAGTCTGCAGGACATTATTGCATTTTCTTCTGATTAGTTCAGATTATTATGTGGGGAAAGTAATATCCTCACAAGACATTGCAATACCTGATCACATTTGTACCATTTCCATGTTTCACTTCCTAGAATACAGAAATGTAGAATTCATTGGGCAGGTGATGCTGGAACCTGCCCTGAGCCAGAACTCGCTGTCGACAAGGTCCACCATTTGCTGATCTCATGCCCTCAAGACATGTCAAAGTAAAGCAGACTTTGAATGTCGTTGGATACTGGGGACCTTCCCCAACCCCCTCACCAAATACTCTGATTGTTATTAAAGACGTTACTATCAAAGGGTGATGAATTAATTCTAACTATCCCTGTCAATGATCACATCTGGAATCTTTCTAGATAAGGAAGGGTATACCTGCAATGAAGGAAGTGCTGTTAAGGTCTACCAGACTGATTCTTAGAGTTGGTAACTGTTAAACAAGGAAGGTATTAAGCAGGCTGAGTCTATCCTCTCAGAAATCTTTAAAGAATGAGAAGTGATCTCATTGAAGACTACAAAAATCTTACAGGGCTTGACAAAGTAGATGGAGGAATTGTGTTTCTAGAGCCAGAAGTCACAGTCTCAATCTAAGGGGTTGCCCATTCAGGACAGATGAGAGTAAATTTCTTCACCCAGAAGGTACTGACTTTTTAGAATCCTCTACCCATGAGGCCTGTGGAGGCTTCATCACTGAATGTAGTCAAAGAAGAGATTGATAGACTTTTGGATACTAAAGGTAATAAGGGATAGAGATGTGGTTAGTGCAGTAAAGAGGTACCAAGGTAAATGATCAGCTTTGATTTCATTGAATGATGGAGCAAATACAAGGAATGGAATGGCCTATTTCTACTTCTATTTCTCAAATTCTTGAGTAAGTTTTCTTTAAAAAATGAAATATTTGAAAAGCTAGCTATGATTCAACACTCCTTAAAATAGTTTATTTTGATAATAAGGTAACTTGAATGCTTACTTCCTTTTGCCACAAGTTGATGATCCCATCCAAATATGCCAGTCACTTGTTTTTCCAAGGCTAGTTGACCAATATTACTCGTGATTCAGGATGTGGATTAAGTGTATGCAGGAACACACTTGGAGGAAGTTGAAAATCACATGTAACTGACACTTAAAGAGTGGGAGAAAATTAAAATGTAATGTCAAAATATTCCGTCAAAAATTGGTAAGGCCCGAAAACAGCAGGAAAAATAGTCTAGCCATGGCTACCTGGAGAAGTTAAAGATTGTACTGGATTTAAGGAGAGCCTTTTATAATGTTGTCAAGAAAAGCAGTGACCCACAGCTTTGGTAAAATTTTGGAATTCAGTAAAGAAGGCCCCAGATAGAGATCAGGAAAAGAAAAGCAGAATGCAGGAGTAGCTTTGTGAGAAGCATGAGGAATTTATAAACACTTCACTACAAATATAAAAAAAAGAAAAGGTTGGTCAAAGTTAATGTGGCTCTCTAACAGACCGAAATGGGGAATTATATTGAGGAATAAAGAGATGGGAGTGAAATTAAACAAATATTTTTGTTTTGTGGGAGAAGATACAAAACCTGAATATAGTGGATGACCACAGGCCCAGAGTGAATGAGGAGCTCAAAGAACTTGGCATTTGTAACCATTTAGTCTTGGAGGAACAAATGGGACTGAAAGGTGATAAATCCCCATCTCTCAAAATTCCATGGATTCTAGAATGGTTCAAACAGGGTTTGCAGGTAGTAAATGTATCCATGCTATTTAAGGAATGAGGCGGGAATGTGTGCATATTTATTTAAGGAATGGGGGAGAGAAGACAGCTAACTAATAGGTTAGTTCGCAAAACATCAGCAGAGGGAACAATGTTGGAATCTATTATTAAGGAACTGACGACAGAATACTTGAACAATAATAGGTTTGGGCAGAGTCCATATGGATTTAAGAAAGTAAAATCATGTTTGACAAATCTGTTAAAGTTTTTGAAGCTGCAATGAAATGAGGGTGAACCGGTTGCTATGGTATATTCAGAAAACACTTGAGGTACCACAGAGGATTTCATAAACAGAATGCATATTTTTGGGGATAATGTATTGACATAGCTTAAAGATTCTAACACTGCTTCTAACATGTTTTTGGCCAATTTCACAATTTTCTTTTGTGGAGGATGCAGTTGGGCACCAGCATTACACAGGTTCAGTCCAACATAATGAGGCAAAGTCCAATTTTTAGGCGTTTATCCTTAATAGATACAAGTGTCTAGGTCCTGTTAGGGAGGTGGCAGTCAATAGGCATGGTTTCTGTCGTCTGCCTGCCTGACTTCACTGCTCTGACTCCATTTTTAATCCAAGCACCTAAAAAAGGTGATTATCATTGAGAAAACTATGGAGAAAGTTGACTCCCAAAGCCCTGTACCCTGGTAAGCTTGGAGTGCCAAAAAACATACTTTTTTTAAAACAAAGCAAATCTTTCCAAGGTGGAAACCATGACATTTTTGAGGCTAAATTATTGACTAATAACTGACAACTACATTAGCTCCTTCCATTTAGTACATTGAGCATTGCTTTGCATTTCATCCTTCCATATTGAAGGCTTTCACTATATATTACGATATTTATACATTTAACCAAGACCTATCTGATTACTGCTGAACAGTCGCTTGGACTTTAATGAGCAAACCTGCATAAACTGGATAACAACAAAAAAAAAATTCTGTAGTTTAGTTGTTACCTAAACCTACTCACCTTGCCAGTGCAGACAGCAGAAGGATATGTTGGCTTATTATGAGTCTACGAACCCTTATTTTACAATCACATCACTGAAAACATGGAGCTAAATTTATCCTGTAAAATGATCAAGATAATTAAATGTACTAAATGACTATTTTATAGATTATTACATCTATTAAATCTTTCATGCCTCTAATTGTTTGCTTTCCAGAGCCTCTGCTGACTGAGGTCGTACATATCTGTTGCTTTTGTCGCAATGAAGTGCCAGAAATCCCTTTCTCAGCTTCTGCAATGGCATTAATTTCTTACCATTAAAGCTGCACTATCCCTTATCTAGTGATCTGCATCTCAATTTGAGGTCCGGTTTCTATAGACAGAATCAATCAGCCAGGTGGTCTCCATGTATTCAGACTTCCAGTAGGTAAATTAGCGCAAAAGAATGTAAATTATCTTGCAACAGGAAGAGTTACTGGGATGAAATAATTGGAGAACTGCAATGACTGGCAATGCACTGTACATGTAGAAATAGATTTTGATGGAGCAATGTAATATGTCCAATGCTTTAATATCTATGGGGCAAGATTATTTTTGTGTGCACTCTGTAGTCATCTCAAAGCTTTTTATAAAGCCGTTTTTGATTTTGAAGCACATACACATAGACTTTGGACATGAACTTGGACGTACAGAGAACAATTTCTAAATTTGCAGACAACACAACTTGGAACTGTGGTGGATTGTGAGGAGGATCGTTTAAAAACTCCAGACGCAGGTTGGAGGAGCAACACCTCATATTCCATCTTGGTAGTCTCCAACCTGATGGCATTGACGTTGATTTCTATAACTTCCAGTAACCACTTCCTTTTGTTTTCCTTCCCCCTCCACCCCTTTTGTTTTCCCTCATTCCTGTGGTCCCTTCTCTTTCCCCTCCCCCACCCCCATGACGTGCCCATGTCCTTCTGTTTATTCCAATGGTCTGCTGTCCTCTCCTATCAGATTCCTCCTTCAGCCCTTTTGCCTCTTCCACCTGTCATCTCCTAGTGTCTCACATCATTCCCTATTACCCTCCCTCCCCAACCTATCTACCTTCCTCCTCTTGACTGGACTTGCCCATCACCCCCCCCCTGCCCCCCCCCCCCCCCAGCTCCTGCTCTTTCCCCTCCCTCTACCCTTTTATTCTGGTTTCTTCGCTCTTCGTCTCCAGTCCCGATGAAGGGTCTCGACCCAAAGTGTTGACTGTTCCTTTCCCACCATAGATGCTGCCTGACTTGTTGAGTTCCTCCAGCATTTTGTGTGTGTCGCTCCAGATTTCCAGCATCTGCAGAATCTCTTGTATCTCCACCAAGAGGATATTGAATGGCTGGTGGAATGGACAGATATATGGCAATTGAAATTTAATGTGGAGAAATTTGAAGAGTTAATTTTGGAAGGAAGAATGAGAAGATCAATATAAATGAGAGTGCCCAGTTCTTAAAGGGACTGAGTGACTTGGGGTCATGACTTCATAAATCATTGAAAACAATCTTTTAAAAAAAAGCATATGGGGATTTTGAGGCTAAAGCACGGACAAGACAAATGTGGTGTAAAATGGTTGGCCAAATGCACTTCACACTATATGGATCAATTTCACCACTACAATCAACCCCCAGATGATTGTGTAGACCAAACATGCAGCTTCTACCCTGCTAACATGATAAAGTCATGTTAATCCTGTGGAAAGTCCTGGAGGAATGTGTTTAGTTCTGGGTGCCACACATTAGGAAAGATGTGAAGATTTTTGAGGGTGCATAAGATATCTTTATTAGTCGCATGTACATTGAAAAACACAGTGAAATGCATCTTTTGCATAGAGTGTTCTTGGGGCGGCCTGCAAATGCCGCCGCGCTTCCGGTGCCAACATAGCATGCCCACGACTTCCTAACCCGTATGTCTTTGGATTGTGGGAGGAAACCGGAGCACCCGGAGGAAACCCACACAGACACAGGGAAAAGGTACAAACTCCTTACAGACAGTGGCGGGAATTGAACCCAGGTCTCCGGTGCTGTAATGGCGTTACGCTAACCGCTACACTACCGTGCCTGCCCCTACACTACTGTACAAATTTAGTAAAGTAATTTCAGGAATGAGAGACTTTAGTTACATGGATGGACTGAAGTAGGGATTGATCACCTTGCAATAGAGGAGATAAGAGGTGTTTAAAAAATAATGAAAGGTTCAGGAAAATAGTGCAACTGTTCCCATTGGCAGAGGAGTCAGAAACAAAAGGACACAGATGGAGGTGATTGGCAAAAGAATCAAAAGTGACAGGAGGGACAACTTGTCTCTGCACTGAGTAGCTGGAATCATGAATTCATTGTTGGGGAAGTAGTGGAAGCAGATTCAGTTGTGACATTCAGAAGAATATGTACCAAAGATGGAATATTCAGGGAGAGAGTAGGGGGAGTGGGACTTGCTTGATAGTTCTTGCATAGACCAAACTTGTCTTTGAGCTGAATGGTCTCCTTCCACACTATAATCTTCCTGGGATTCAGAGAGCAAATTCAGTAACATTATTGAAAGAGCTTTCAAGGATCAGTAGCTGTGTCACAAAATCATAAAATCATAAAATCCTATGGCACATAGAATCCTATCTCACTTTTAAACACCTCCCATTTATCAGATGTTGTTTCTCTTTTCCCCCTACCACCCCCCCCCCACACCCCCACCCCCCCACCCCAAACAGCTGCTCCACCTCTGCCAGGTCCTGTATTACGGTATCGAAATCTGACTTCCCCTAGTTTAGTGCCCTAACCCAGGGACCAACTTTATCTTTTTCCATAACTACCTTGAAGCTTTCCAAAATATGATTGAGTTCCTCCACAGGCTCTTCAATCACTTACCCATCCTCATTCCCTGAAATAAAGTCAAGTGCAGCCCCATTCCTAGTAGGACTCTCCTCATACTGCTTCGGAAAACCCTCTTGAAAGCACTTTATGAACTTCTCCCCACCTAAACTCCTTGCACTAGGGCAATCCCAACCAAGACAGGGAAAGTTAAAAATCCGCTGCTTCTACAACAGCCTGATTTGCTTTTGCACCCTTCTATGATCTGCCTACCTATCTGTTCTAATTTCTGTTTACCACTGGGAGACTTTCAGTATCACACTCTAATCTCTAAATTCTGCCCATATAGCCTCATTGTCTAATCTCTGTGGGATATCCTCCCTAAATGCAGCTGTAATTGCTTTCCCTGATCAGCAGTGCAATTCCGCCTCCTTTTTTGTGCTCTCTTCTGACACACCTGAAACTTCTATACCCCGGAGCACTGAGCTGCCAATCCTACTCTTCCACTAACCCTGTTTCCATAATTGCAACAATATCATAATCCCAGGTGCTGATCTATGCTCTCAGCTCATCTGTCTTGCCTGTGAGGCTCATTGAGTTAAGGTGCATGCATTAACGTAAACTCTGAAAGGAACCTAGCAACAGTCTTGAGTAGCGATTTGGACAGTTGAAGAACTTGCAGAGTGAAATACATCTTGAGCAGCAAAGTTAAACCAGTAATGGCTAAATGCGGGAAGTTAATGCACGGACAGGATAAATGCAGTGTAAAATGGGTTGGCTAAATGCACTTCACACTACATGGGTCAATTTTACTACCCAAGAACTGTGTAGACTGAGCTCATGGCTTCTGCCCTGGGAGCATGATAAAAATGTACATAGGTCATCTTCAGCATCACTGTTTAAAGGACTCTGGAAATGTGGAATTTGGTTGATACTAAAGCTAGAATGACGAGAAGGAAAAAGAGAATATGGAGTATTGATGAACAAAGCTAGTCCCTATTAAATAAACCATAAAATATTGGAACATCAACTGCACATCTTGCATTGCCCCAGTAAGTGATTTTTAAGTCTGTGAAATTGGCTACATAGTGAACACTACCCACCAGGCACTCTAGTTTTACCCATAGCGTGAAGCTCTGGCCTGCATGACTCAACTTGTATGTACCTCTGTGATTGTAATGCAGTTGATATAAGTGAAGTAGGGATGCTTAACATGCCTCACTTGCCCATCCTCTCCAGGACTGACAAGGCAATAAATATTTTCACATATGAAAAGGAAGCTTTAAGAAACCAGAGTTTTCTTTGGAGATAAAATGTCGTTCACTCTCACACTACATTACTTCACCAGATAAGAATGTATCCGTGTTACAGCTCATGGTCCAAGAGCAGTTAACTCTTTGAATAGCTATTCTGTAGCAACATGTTTACAGAATCCCAACCTTAAACCAAAACCTACAAGGATTTAAAAGAGAGCCAACTGGAAACTACACTTTGGACTTTACAGTCGTGCTTGGAATTATGAATTATAATTTTACAGACTGCACAAAAAGTGGATGATGCATTCACTAAAGGCAGAGGTTTTAATAGAAATACAATCCATTCTGTTTATTCAACAAACTTAAACTAATACACCAGATATGGAATTTATTGAAGAATTTATCAGTTAATTAATCAACCATATTCCTTAAAAAAATACGAGCATTGTTTAAAAAAAGGGCTTCATCAAAAATTATTGAACATAACTCTATTTATTGCCATAAGAGGTGAAACAATCAATTCCATCTTCTGTTTAATATCATGTAATTATTTATGGAGAGTTATCCGTGAGCTTTATTATTCTCATCTGGGACCTAATAATGGTATTCTTTTGCATAGATAATCACAGCAATCATTGTATCTCAGCATAAGAAATTTGGCTCTTTTACTTCATTTGAGGCAGAGTGTAAAGGAAGCAGGAGTTACTATGCATTAACTGTAAAAATATGTTCATGTTGTCAGGAGACCAGTGACAGAAAGTATACTCGTTCAGTGAAGCTATTCAGCTGAGAAGACTTCAAGCTTTGTCAGAAAATGATTAACATTAAGCATGAGACATTCAAATGTAATTATAGGTTATTTAACGGGTCACACCCTTATATCTGTTGATGGTGCCTGAGGATTAATATCAGGCACATGACACCACTGGCATTGAATAAATTAACAAAAACGTTGTCATTAATGATTTTTTGTGACTTTTTAATATAAAGTAACTTAATAGAGATTTCTGTATGTCATGTCATTTAACATATTCTCTTCTGTTCAAGTAGGTTGCTTTATTGTCAACCTTTGGTCTTTGGAGAATTGGGGCCATATCTGGACTTCTGGAAATTTGCTGTTTGCTCGATGCTTTGTGACAGCTCAGGGATGGAATGGATACAGCAAAAGCTTGGTTATCCAACATGTGCTGGACTTGACAGGTGCCAGTTAATCATATGCTGGTTAATCAAGAGTTGGCTCTGTGTTCCCTCAGTGCTGCCCCTCCACTGGTTCAGTCACTCCCTCTGAAATGCCCATTACTGGAGCATTCTGGTTGGTAAAATGCCAGATAACAAGGCTTTTATCATATTTACTAAACTACTAGTCCAGAAAAAGGTAATAAAACATCTTTTCCTTGTAAAGGACATCAGCCTAAGCTTATCAGTATAATTATATATTTCTCGCACAAGAATAATCCTGACAGTGCAATAATGTTAAGCAGGTGATGGCAAATTGGCAGCCAGTTTTGTGTATCTTCCAGTTTTCATTTCCAAAAATCATGTAAGGCATAAAATTAGATGCCGTTTGTTCTTGTCTTTTTACAGTATCACACAGTCAGAATTAAGTGCAAAGATTCTTATCAGATCAGCCTTAGGCCTTAGACATCACCTGCTAATTATTCATGCCTTTGCTGAGAACCAAATTGACAGCATCCAATGTCTTGTGCTAAATGAGCCATTTAGAATAGTTAGACAAATTTGTTGGACAAATTAAGATGAAGGCCCAAAAATTCTTCTTTGTAGCCCAATATTTTTCATGCAATGCGTGAATGCATTTAGGGTTTTAGATTACAATCAAGTTCTTTGTGCAGTGTGATAAATTTGTTCAGGGTCCTCCATGTCTATGAATTGCCACTGCTCGGAGGCTGCTGGACATGACAAGGCTGATGTCAATGACAAGCAAGAGTAGAGCTTGTGGGCATGGGCCTGTGAATGGTATGGATCTCTCGCATTGAAGCAGGTCTCAACAAGATAGTGGAAACCTGCTTCCATGTTATTTAAAGGGATCCAGCCATGTATGGTTCACTGTCATATGAGCCTGATTTGCTAATCTTCTATCAGGTTGGTCCACTTTAAGATGCTTTATTTGGTGCCCTTTCCTACCCTTTCTCAATATACATTGTCTATAAATTCTTATTTTTTTCTGTGGAAAAATATAATTAAATTATTGTAATTTTTATCTTGAAGAATGAGACTAATTAACCACAATTGTAAGGTATACTGCCTTCTGTTTATTCTAATAAAATGGTGCAAGTTTGTTGTTAAATTTACAATCATTGTTATATTTGGTGTAACTGATTACTTGTTCTCATTAAATAGAGAGGATTTTGACATCACAGGAAGGCTTTAATAGAGAGCACACGTACAACTAAAACACTAAGACTGGTACAATGATTTTACTTAATATTCTTTTTAAAAGAAAAAAACACACTTTACTGTTTTCCTGCAGGCTGCAATTCACACCTCGGTCAATTCCTTTCATTGAGTTTTCAGTCTCCATTGAGCAGTGTGAAGGACAGAATGGAATTCTGGGAGGGTTGCAATGCTACAGCTCTGGGTGACGATTCAGGAATGACCAGATCAAAGGCATGTTGTTGACATGCAAGGAAGAGGTTGTTTCTGGATTCTTGTGATTGGAAAAGCATGAAGGATGTATAAAATAATTCAGGGCAGGAAATTTGTAGTTTGTTAGAACTGGAAACATTTTTAAAAAATTTTTACTGAAAGGTTTTCAACCGGTGGTGGGTTCTTGTCTTGGAACGAGACCAGATGCAGCTCGACTTGCTAAGTTCCTCCAGCAGTTTATTTTTTTGAACTAGAAGCTTTTCCTGAACTTAAATTCCATTGCATCTATTCTTGTTCAAGAAGAGCCCTGCCTGGAAGCTTAAATGCCTGGAGGCATTGGCTCCCTGTCAGCTGGGGAACATTGCAGAAGTGGCTGCAGTCAGTGGAACAGGAGGATCTCCTGCTGACGTTCTGTTCTCTTGGGACGTGAACGATAGTGGTTCAAGAAGGCAGCTCACCTCCACTTGCCTTTTGAATAAGTGGTGATGGCTTGCCTTCTTGAACCACTACAGTTCTTCTAGTGAAGGTACTCCCACAGTTTTTTTTGGAAAGGAATTCCAGAATTTAAACCCAGTGCTAAAGAGCCAGTGATGTATTTCCAAGTCAGGATGGTATGCAGCTTGGAGGTGAACCTGCATATGCTCACTAACCTTACTATTCTTCATAGTGGAGGTTGAGTTTGGAAAGTGTTATTAGAGTAACCTAGGTGAAGTAACTGCAGTGTAGATGGTGCACACTGCAGGCACTGTCCACTGCTGGCTGCAAGGAGGCCAATCAGCAGGATGCCCATTCACATTGGTGAGATTGTGAGGGTGTATACAATCAGGACAGTGGGGGCAGCAATCAGAGGAGAATTCCAATCCCACGTTGATATTTTTGATGCTCCAGTTATGGAGACAGAATCAGTTGCTGGGAATTTACTCAATCATGCTGAGGGTTTACCTCTCTTTAGTCGCTGGGTTTCCTGGTTCCCAAGAAACTCAGCCAGTAAGACTAAAACTGGAAGAGAGATGAATCTGAAGTGGCATCCTCAATAAAATATTTAACAGAGCCATTGGGCTTCTTGGAATAGGTTAGTTCCTCTGTTACAACCAGAAGTGGGTGGGTTCAAAGTTGAGCATATTAAAATTGTTACTATCTCAGAAATCAAAGCCTATCCATTTTGATTGATAAAATGTGATGTAATAGCAAGCAATTTGATGTGTAATTGTCTCAATACTTTTTCAGGAACTAATGCCTTTTCTGGTCTCCAGATCATTTTTCAATTCCATTGACAATAAATGAAAAGGGAGAAAATAGAAAAAATGTATAAGGTTATTCAAAATTGCACCATTTTAATTATGTGCCATGAAGAATACTGAGGGAAAAGTTCCACTAGCAGAAGTAGGTGCCTGAATAGTTCATGAATGTGTTATGCAATGCCTTTAATTTCAGTTCGATAAAGACTTGAAGAAAAGAGTAAAACAACAGTATCTTCTGAACACACACCAGCTATGAGTGCCTCCATGGCACTGATTTTCTGATATCTGACAGTGGAAGTGACACAAGATCATACAGTTGATGGGTAATGTCTATCCTGAGTGTACCACTTGACATGTGTTTCATTCTTTGGTAATGGCTTTGCAGCAGTTGTTATCTTTGTTGTAACATTAATGTAGTGGTAATATACAACAGATATCAATTAAAAACCAATCAAATGAACATTTGGAGGTTACGTTTTATCATTTCATTTCTTTGGTGTGTCATTTACATTGACTCTATATTTCTCAATGCACAGCATTCTTTAAAAAAAAGTAAAATTTTGCAGTATGGGCCGCAAACTGACCTGCATGACTGAAAAAATTAAAGTCTACATTTTCTTGAGATTTAGGAAGAGAAATAGCATGTTTTTCCATTCTGTGGTGAGAGGTTTGATTGATGAGCGTGCAGGACATTTATAATACTTTGTGTTTAAATAGGCCATGCTCGTTCTCTGGAATTGTTTCAGTTTACTCCAACTTGGATCTTTTTTTAATGAGATTATACAAGCTAAAACAGGGAGTGGTTGAAGTGTTTAAAGGGAGGCTGGAAGGCACGTGAGAGAGAAGGAAATTGAGGGTTACATCCATGGATTTTGAGGAGGATTGAATGGGATGAAAGTGCTGGCATGGACTGGTTGGGTTGAGTGGAGTATTTTTGTACTGTAGATCCATTGGAAACTATGTAAAGATTTGCAATAATAACTCATTTTCAAAGGGTTAGATTTGAATCCTTTATCTTTCCCTCCTTCAGTTTACAAATATTCTAGACTATTGTGTCCTATCCAGTTCTGTCAGTGGTAATAATGGACACTATCCCTTTCAAGCAGTATTCTACTGTCTGCAATTTCATATGAAGCATTAAACCATTTACTTTAGCTTTAAACACCCTATTCATGATGCACCTTCTCCTGTTTATGTATTGCTCTACTTTTTGGCCATTGATTATCGACCTCTTTTCCCAATCATGAAGATGTCCTTCTCACAATTTAACTTTCTTCAAGTGCCTTCTGTAGGTTTGGCCACTTTAGCGGTGTAGATTAATGAAGGTGAGAAATAACAAGGATGTGAAATACGTATTACACCACACAAATACATTGAGCTAGGGATAAGTCAGTTATCTTGTGCCAATTGCTCTGACCATGCAGAAAGTGCTCATTTACCATTTCTCTTTTATTATGTACTTTTTTTGATGAATTGATGTAGGGAAGTGTTCACTAGGCTTGATACAAGGACAATTGCTTTTCTTAAGATATAAACAACTTGGATTTTATTCAAAACTTGAAGGGGGAGTGAACTCTGGGGAGAAAATTAATAGAATTCAAGGACATACAGACAGGCTGGTGAGATGAGCAGATAATTGGCAGATGAAGTTAAATGCTGAGAAATATGAAATGTTATATTTTGGTTGGAGGAATGAGAAGAGGCAATGTAGACTGGGTGGGTAAAAACTAAAAGAGTGGAGAGATCTTGTGGTATTGGTGCATAGCTTGTTGAAAGTGGTGGGGAGATTGTGAAAGTGGGTGAAAACATATGGGGCCCTGGACTTTTTAAATGTGTGTACAAGAGTGTGGAAGTTAGGATGAATTTTTATAAAAGATTGGTTTGACCACATCTGGAATTTTGGGTCCAGTTCTGGGTGTCACAGTTTAGGAAAGATGTAAAGGCTTTAGTGAGGATGCAGAAGAGATTTATTACATTGATTCCAGGGATGATGGATTTTAGATATGTGGAAAAGATTGGGGAATCCTCCCCTTGAAACATAGGAGGTTAGGAAAGTTATTTAAAATTATGAAGGCTATAGAGAGGGTAGAGAGAAAGTCCTCCCTTTGGCACAAAGATTAGGAACCAAAGGACATAGAATGAACAGCGTTGACAATAAGAAAAAAAACAAAACCAACATAAGGAAAAACTTTGCAGTAATTGAACATAGAACACAGAACACTACAGCACAGTACAGACCCTTTAGCCCACCATGTTGTGCCAACATTTTATCCTGCTCTAAGATCTATCTAACCCTTCCCACCCACATAGCCCCCCATTTCTCTACCATTCATGTGTCTATCTAAGAGTCTCTTAAATGTCCCTAATGTATCTACCCCCACAACCTCTGCCGGCAGTGTGTTCCACGCACCCACTACTCTCTGTGTAAAAGGAAAAAAAAAACAACTTACCCCTGACATCCCCCTTATGCCTTCCTCCAATCACCTTAAAATTAGATCCCCTTGTGTTAGCCATTGTCGCAATTCTCGTAATTGGTTGGGTTCTGGAGTGTGTTGCTATGGGTGATAAGTGCTGGAACTCAGAGGTAACTTTCAGAAGGGAGCTGGGTGAGTGCGTGAAAAGGAAGGATTTACAGGGCTACGGCTGAGGCCAGGTGAGTTGGACTAGCTGAGTTGCTCTTACATAGAGCTGTTAGGGATTCTATTGACAGAATGGCCTCCTTCCATGCTGCAACCGTTCTGTGATTCTCTGAAGTCTGTAAAATCCCAAATATTTCTATGGGCAAAGAGTTCTTCAGAGAGATGTGCAATTTCTCAAGCTGAGTGTGCAGGATTGGCTTCTTGCTTCCTGGGCTAGTTTCAAACTTGGTTTTTGAGGTTTCGTATTTCATATTTGATAAAACATTTTACACTTTCTTATGACACGAGCATTGGGCCCATCGAGTCCATGCTGGCTCTCAGCACTGTCATCAGCCCTATTTCCCCTCTTGTCTCCAATTCTCTCTTGTGCCTATCAATTCTTCCCTGCTGTTCTAATCCACTCGCTACAATTTGAACTAACCATTCATGAACAGTGGTAGCAGCCAGCTGGTGCAGGTTTATCTATTTTCATGCCAGTTACTTTCTGTTCATTTAAGATTTGACTGCCCAGTTTTCAAACAGTTTACAGTTCTGTCTCTCTGTTGTTTGAGGCTTCTCGAGGCAAAGGCTATGGTTCTCAGTTGTTGGGTCTGCTCAGTGCTCCTGGGTTGCCAACTCCCATTAAGTGCACTGTACCTAGAAGGGAAGAATCCTCTGTTTTATCTTTATCTTCACTTTATTTTTCATCGCTGGCATGATGTCTGTGATTTTCAAAGCTCCAGACTACTAGAAATTTTCAATTTGTGATGAATGACGTGATGCAATTTTACTTGTAAACTCCAGCTGCTCAAATGATAGAAGATGCCTGGCAGCCAGATACAATGCTTTACGTTCGGACTATAAGATGTGATGGACTGCTCCATGCATGTTTTTCACTGTTTCACTCGAGCTGCCCTCAGTTTCCTGCACCATTTCAATCTCAATCTGGGAATGCATGGTTGCAGTACCATTTACTTTCCACAACATCTGTTTTATAATCTGCAGTAAATCTGTTAAATTGTAATGTGTGGACAATGCTGTAACTGCAAGTGTGTCAGTGTTGTCAGTAGCTGCTGAAAGGCAAACCTGCTTACCAGAAGGGAGAGCCAGTACTTCCAGGGGCTCTCTTCTGGGATCTCTTCCAGCATTTGGTTGGGAGAGGGGCTGGGTCAAAATTAGCTGTTCTGTTTTTAAAAATGAAATTCTGACACCACCCTGTTTCATGCTCTGTGTCAGTGGGGGTTGGAGGGAGATGAGTAACAGTGTCAGTGTTTTAAAATGACCCCACCAGTGTAATGCCATGGGATCCTGGTTCCACTTTACTGGCACAGGTGAACTTGGGTGTGGACACTTTGACATTAGTTTGAGAATCCTCTTTGAAAGGCCTGCAGCCTTTCTTGCTGGGTAAACCTCTTCCTATATCCTTTCTTCAAATCATTGAACTGTGCCACTGTTTTATTCTTAGTTTTGAATCTTTATCAGCAGTGTGAGGAAACTATTGGCCAATCAGTGGCTTTTTTGGACATAACTCACTTCCAAAGATTACTTTAGTCCAAAAATATTCCTTAATGCCTGATGTGAGGGAGTGCATAATGCTAACATTAGGTGCTGAAATATTCCATTTCCCTGGATTAATTTTACCAACTATACAGCAGAAATATAATCCATCTCTGCACAGGTCTGCTTTGGCTGCATAGGACTGAACCTGGGTCCCGTTAGTGAAAATGGTGGCCTTGAAAGTGGATTTGTTTGCCCTCTTTCTTTTTTAAAAATCTGCAAATCAGGCACTGAAGTGATTTTTGCCCAGATTGCAGCAGTGATCATTTCTGTATAAAATAGTGCTGGTTGGGACATTCACCCACACTCTTCTGTGCAGTATTCATCTTTACACAGCTGATGTTTCCTGGCATCTATTGTCTACTAATAATGTCACAAGCCACGTATCATGCATATTCTCCCTTGGTGACATAAATTAGAGCTTTCGGGTGCAACCTACACTTTGCTGTTCACTTGTATAAAATCAGCATGGGTCGGCAATGACATGTTAACTTCAGTGTGGCCACTCTGACCCTAGTGCCTTGCATACAACATTGATCAGATTTATTTTTCAAAATAAGATGAAAACTCCAATGTTTGCAGCCTTTCTGCTAAGGAGATAGAAAGCAGCATTTGCTTATGGATAGCACATTTTGGTAGTATGTGCTGAGAAGTGCACTGAAGCTCAGTAAAGTCACAGCAAAGACTCTGGTGCAGGACAGGGTCCTGCTGTCTCTTGACAATGAGGGGCTGGGTACTGTGTAACAGCCTCTTAGACACTTCATGGAAGTATTGTTCGAGAAGGAAATGTGAGTGGCATTAATGCATTGTAAACAGATGTATTGATTTGATGGTCCAATAGATGCAGAGAAAGATGTGTGCCCATTGTATTTCTTCTACATATTTTGAATAAAATAAATTTTTGAAATAAAATGGAGGAAGTCACAATGAGCTGCATGCTGCCCCTGATCATCCCACCTCTCAGCCATGTGAGGCCACTTGTGGCAGGGGGCTTGATCAGGACAAACCATTGCATGGGGAGGGGTGTGGTGGATGGTTGGGTGCAGGATTCACCGAAGGTCACCATGTCCCCTCTGCCCCTGTGTTTTCCCTCACCTCTGTGGTGGAGTTGTGCGCAGCTGTTGTGTGGCTGCTGCGGGGAGAATGTAGCAAGTCTGATGAGCTTCCCAACAATCAGGCACTGTGATGCCATGGTATGGGTGAGCTCTTTGTGTAGCTCATGCTGGCAACAATATAGGCCCCATGTTAGCCCATGATTCTGTATGCAAAATGCCACAGCACTGCTTTTAATGTTACTTTTCCCCAATGTCAGTTTGCCCACAAAAAAATGTTAAGGAGGATTGGTGTTATATACAGCACCTGGTTAGCATACCTAAAGATGTGAAATCTGATTGCTCAGCAATTGTTTTCAAATCTGCTGTCTGATCCAATCTCATTGTAAAGACTGTGGAACCCAATAGGTATCGATGTTGCTCAAGTATTATGAATTGTGGAATGAAATGTCTCTCAAAAGTTTGCAGGATGGCCCCTGTTTTGCTGAAAGCCACCTCATAACTGCAATGTCAGCGATAATAGCAAGAGTTTGTTACTGATGAGACCTCCAGGAAGAGCCAAACTGGCTTTCTGGCTTGTACTGGTGTCCTACTGTAGTGGGAAGCTGAGGAGCCTACTTCCTGGGCTCCTGGCTCCATAAACTCACCTCTCTATCATAATGTTCTTCCATTGATTGAAACTCTGGTTTCTCCATCATCCAAATCAGTTCACATTAAGTTGATGCTCATTTTTTTATATCTTTGTTCATAAAATTATACGGAAGTTACTGTGATTGCTATTTACTCAAAACAAAGAAAAAGAAAATAAAGTAAAAATGTGCCTGTAAGCTTTATAACTTGCTGAGTTTGACTCTATATATCCCTTGTTCTCTCAAAAGTCACCTTATCTGCTATATTTATATTTTGTTGACTGACACTGTGATCCCTGCTTTAAGATTTTAATTAGTGCACATCTGTGTGGATCTCCAAAAAAAATGACTGTACTATATTAAAGCAAACTGTGTAGAGATTCCATTTTTAGTGGCTTTGACACAAATTTATATTGGGCAAGTCTGTCTCATGAGAGTACCACCTGGGGCCTGACTCTGCAGAATTCCACATCAATTGTTTTAGGCAAGATCCTGTTGTGAGCATGTTATGCACAGAATTCTTGCAATGTTTGACTTCAGTATATGAAACCAGGGGAGGATTTTGAGAAGGCTGATGCCTATTGTATAATGCCAATTAAAATTTAGTAAAGAGACTGTTTTGAAATTACAGCTTCTGGATTGAATTTGTTTTGCAAACACCAATGTGTCACAAGCACCAAACCGCAATGAGGCTTCCTGCTCTGAAATCGCACAGTAATTCTCTCGGGCTGACATATGCAGCTCCCAGGGTGCCCTGCCCTGTCAGAGGTGTCACCTTTCAGATGAGACTTTGCCTGTTCTCTTGGATGAATGTGAAATATCTCATGGCAATATTTTGAAGAGAGGTGAATTACTCCCAGTGTTCTGGCCAATATTTATCCTCAGCCAACAGATTATTTAGTCATTAACACATAGTTGTTTCAAGGAGTGTCTTTGCTCAAATTGGCCATTCCCTTTCCTAGTTTACAGAAGTTGCATGTTGAAAGTACTTAACTGACTGTAAGGCTCCTTAGGATCTTCTGAGGGAGACTTTAAAAGAATCTAGACACCAGACTGCAGATGCTGGAGTATGGAGCAACAAACAAACTGCTGGAGGAACTCAGCAGGTCGAGCAGCATCTGTGGGAAGAAAAGAACTGTCGATGTTTTAGGTCGATACCCTGCATCAGACCTGATGCAAGGTTTCAACACAAAACATCAACAATTCCTTTCCTCCACAGATGCTGCTTGATCCACTGAGTTCCTCCAGCAGATTGATTAAAGGAATGTATTTCATTTTTAATACTGTTGATAATAACAATATTCAACTGCAGCAGCTTCACGCAGTGCCAGGTGCAAGAGAAGCCGCATGATTATGCCAATGTATGCAATGTGCCGTCTTAAAATATCCTTCCAGCCATGATTTGTTGTACAGTACAAGCCAACTCTTACAATAGATCTGATTTATTGTAAAACAATTAACTATATGAACATACAAATTGATATTATTTTTACTCCCCACAGCTCACTGGGGTCAATTCCAGTTTCACTTGTGCCATGTAGATTGGATAAGACCACAATTTTGTTTTGATATACCACAAGAAAATATTGTCAACATTTTGACATTAAAGAAGGCTTCCTATCCACAGTTGTTCAGAGATTTTTCCTTAACTTTTCAAGATACAGACCATACCACAAAATGATCATGTGCCATGGTAAACACTAAGTGATGGAACTAAAACATTGCAGATGCTAGAAATCTAAAATGAAAACAGAAATGCTGGAAGCACTCAGCAAGTCAGACCAACATCTTGGACCAAGCAATAGAGTCAACTTTTCGGGTCAAGGACTCTTGTTAGAATTGGAAAAGTGGGAAGATATGTGTTTTAAGTTGTAGAGAGGGGGAGGTGGAGAAAACAGAGGGAGTGCCTGTGATGGGGTGCAGATCAAAGTTGTCAAGGTAACAATTACTTTTAATGAAGGGTCCGTGACCCAAAACAGCAAATCCTCACTGATGCCACTTGCCCTGCTCGTACTTCCAGAATTTTCTGTTTTGTTATTTAGATGGAAAGTGCCTTGTTTCTTGTACAACACTTTGGTTACTTTGGTACCAACTGTGGTTAATGTAATATTACGTGTGCATCACTTTAAGAATTAAAGCGCATGACCAATTACTACAAATCTTTTAGTGTGGAGACGTTCAGAAGGTGCTTAGCTCTGCCAGCAATTTTCCAGTATCTTGAAAGAATGACTGAGAGAAATTGAGCTTGATAGGGCAGTTAAACCAGAGCAAGCAAAAGTTACTGAATCTGGCTGATTACAATGGTGCCATGGAAACTGATCTTGGAACAATCAATGTAGAGAGATTTTTTTTAGAAAGTAAAGAACCAGCATCCAAGATAATTGGTTGCAGCGCCTGAGGCAAGTGATTCAGATTGGATGGAAAGGACATGAAGTTGTGCCTGTTCTCAAACCATATCTTCGCGAACTAGACATCGGGGAGGAGGTACAGGAGCCTGAAGACCCACACTCAATGTCTCAGGAACAGCTTCTTCCCCTCCAGAGATGCAAGAAATTCTGCAGATGCTGGAATCTGGAGCAATAGACAAAAAGTGCTGGAGGAACTCAGCAGGTCAGGCAGCATCTATGGCAAGAAGCTTCTGCCCTCTTCCTTTCAAGTCCTGAAGGATCTCAGCCCAAAACGTTGACTGTTTATTTCCCTCCATGGATGCTGTCTGACCTGCTGATTTCCTCCAGCACTTTTTGGGTATTCTTCCCCTCCAGCATCAGATTCCTGAATGGTCCATGAACACTACCTCGTTATTCCTCTTACACTATGTACTTATAGTAACTTATTGTGATTTTTATGTCTTTGTCTTGCACTGTGCTTCCACAGTGATAATAAACCTGATTCTGATTCTGCTGATTTTTTTTCCCCATCTGGGAGTCGATCTGCTGCCCAAGGATGAACAAGGAAATTGGAGACCATATGGAGAACTGAAAGACCTGCAGATCTCCAGAAAAGAAATGCTTTACTCTCATTAAGTCCTAGATAGTCCTAGACAAAGTTGGGCCAGATCTGTTACATCTGGATGTGAAAGTGGCTTGCATGTTGCAAAGTAGACTTCTCTTAAAAGAGTGCTGTCCCAGAAAAATGACACTGGCAGAAAAGCCAGACAACTGAATGATGTTGGCAGTGCTACAATTAAATCATTGGATTAAGAGTTCAGAGGCATGGACTAACAATCCAGAGGTGGAAGCCAAAAAATTTGCAGAAACCTGGTTAACTAAGGATATTGAAGGTTTGATCAGTGAAAAGAATGAATTTAATTTATTTTTTTTAAAATTTAATTTTATTTACAGCATGGTAACAGGCCTTTCCAGCCCAACGAGTCCGCGCCCTGGGCAGGGGAGTCTAGAACCAGAGGGCACAGGTTTAAAGGTGAGAGGGAAGCAATTTAAAGGAGATCTGAGGTGTTAAATTTTTCAGAGGGCAGTGAATATCTGGAAGAGCTGCCAGAGGAGGTGGTGGAGGCTGATATATCCCATCCCTGGGTTACAAACGCCTGACTTGTGGACACCCCTGCGTATGAATGAGCTCCCATTATATTATTAAATTCAAAAGTCTGATACGTATGTTCATTTCTATGAACAGCAGAGCTAGTTTTCTCTCTCACCAACTTTAGTAATTTTTTCTCATCAGTCATATGTGCTTTTTGATGCCATTTATTACAATACTGTGGAGTTATGGGTAACATATCAAGTGATTTTTGTGTATTTTCTGACTTATCGACAAAATTGACATGGACGTCTGTAACAATGGAACCTGTTTGTTACCCAGGGATGGCCTATAGTATTACAATATTTAATAGTAGTTTGGACAGGTATTTGAATAGGAAAAGCATAATGCGATATGGGCCTAAAATGGGCAAATGGGATTAGCGTAGATAGCATCGTGGTTGGCATGGACAAGGTGAGCCCATGGGGCTTACTTACATATTGAACATTTTGATTCCATGAGATTCAAGATATTTGAAGTAATAACAGAAATGCTGGAAGACTCAGCAGGTCAGGCAGCATCTGTGGAAAGAGAAACAGAGTTCATGTTTCAATTCAGAGACTTTCAGTGTAGGATCAACATGTTGTCATAGAGTACGGATTGCAGTTTGCATTTTTGTCTCTTCTGTATATTGTCTAAGAGCAGAAATCCTGCATGGTTGCTGGCAGATAGTTATAGTACAAGCATGCTTTGAAAAATGTTGAATGGATTTAGCACCATGTTTTTTGTGGTAGGAGCAAAATTTAGCAATGGGGTAACCTTAATTGTTTCTTCATAAAAGCTATTTTACTTAAACACTGATGGAATTACCCCCAAAATCAAATTTTCATAGGTTGTGTTTTGTGCTCATTTAGAAATTGCAGTGTTACTTTCAGGCAGATATTGGTAGAGAGTGCAAGAGACATGTATCTGAAAGAAATATATCACAGATTCTGGAAGTCTAAGAGAAAACAAAAAGTGCTGGAGATGCTCAGCAGGTCAGGCAGCATCTGTGGAGAGAGAAACAATTCAATGTTTCCTGTTAATGATTTCTCATCAGAGCCATGTTTTCTTTCATTAGAACAATATTATCCAACATTTTCTGTTTAATTTTTGTTTTGTTTTATTTCTATAAGCATGCATATTCCTTACTCCTCAGTAAAATTTAAGTGCTTCAGGTGATTGTGCGCTGCCTCAGTTAAGTGACTCTTGTTTTTGTAGCTCGACTGCCCCCCTGATATTTCAATGGGTACCATTGTGGCTGCAAGACAAGCAGACTCGTTAGGTCCCAGCTCCAACCTGAATTCTACTCCCTTTCTTGCAAAACCTGTTTCTACCTGAAGAGGTTCTTCCATGCACCCTTGTTGCAAGTGTTCTGGAATTCTCCCATTTGTATTACACGAGAGGCATCAGAATGGCAAAAAAATGAAGAAACAGCTTTTCGTACAAGTGATTATATGGTTTTTTTTTACTGCAAGGGACTTTGGGAGTTGGAAAACCAAGTAATTGTTTCAGTCTACTTGTCTGTAGGTCTATTTTAATGCAGGCAGTTCATTCCAATAGATTGCAGCTCCAGTATTGATACCACTAATCCAAAAAATAGAATCTGGGCAAGAGTTGAATTATAACCAAAGAAAGAGCTTTCAGGAAGAATTCAGAATACTGCAGCACTATGCCCTACTTTAATGTACTTACTGAAGATGTAAGTAATTTGAAAGGGAGATCCTTTTGCAGAAATAGGAACCTACTGCTGATGCAGCAAAGGTATGGTCATAGATGGTTCAGGAGATCAATCACAGCATAATTGGGATACAGTCCTGCCATTAGTGTAGTGATTTAACCAGGTCAGAAAAGGTGAACAAAGTTGCAGATTCACCTGTATTCTACTCTTCATATTACCTCAGCCTCGTGCTTTGCCTTTTAAATCCACCTCCATGACATTTCTCTTCAACTGTCCGCTTCTCTTGAGAGTATATCCAATTCTTCTCTTTCCCTTTACTTCCTGACCTCTCCATCGGTACATCCATGTTTCATGTGTAATGACACCTCTCCCCGATGATCACCCTCAATAAAAGCAGATTGGTGCAAACTGGCCCTGTCTCCAAATTCCCATAATCATTACCTGAAAGTACTCAAGCTGCTGTGATTCCAGTGGAGGAACGTGCCTCTACCTCCACTGAACTCACAGCAGTTGCAACAGGCAGAAATGGTAGGAGAAAGAAACGCTTTGTATTTGTGCACTGTTCTGCTTATTGGTACATGAAAAAATGTTCTGTTGTGAAGTTGCCATTCTTTTAGAGAATCACATAGAATTCACTTGTTGGCATCACTATCCTCTTTTGGGTTGCAACTTCTTTTTATGTTTGCACATTGAATAGCAGATCATAAAGTGCATTAGGGGGCTGATTATTTGCAGACTTTCTTTGTCAGGGTCCTTGAAAGAGTCATGAGATTGGGAATTGGATGTGGTTATTTCATTAGCCAATGGTGGTAACTCAAAAAAAAAGCATTAATATGCACATCGTTGTCATCCCGGCAGCAATGTGAGCAACTGTGCTGATATTGTCATCTCCATTTCCTCTGCCTTGGTTTCATTCCTGCATGTGTCTAGTAACTACTTCGTTATCTGAGGATTTGTGAATGCCATGTAATAAGCAAACAACGTCAGTTCTGAACAGTGGTAGAGAGAAGGTCGTGGTTGAGACAGTTGAAGATAGTTGGACACAGCATCTTGTCTTGATATCATGTATGGCCCAGGACACGTCTTCACCATCCTCCTTTTGTGTGAATCACTTGTTAGCCAGGTCCCCAGTGCCTTTACCTGATGTTATTCTGGGTTATGTCAACTGAAAAGAGGCAGAAATAAAATGAATGCTGCACTTAGTAATGAATAGTTGATTTTGTTCTTCTGTGATCAATTCAATTTCAGATGTTGGTATCAAAAAATCTTTAATGGACACTTATCATGAGACAACCATGTGATTTAGCTGCTGGCAAACTTGTATTGAGCATGAATCCACTTGGATGTGGAGGAAATAGAAAATTTCACTTTATCTGTTACCTTATACAAACTAAATCAAAAGTGGAATCAATAAATTTGAAGACTTTTATTTCAGATTTCTTTTGTGAAACAGATTATGTTAAAAATATTCAACTCTGAATCAAGGCAATCGTATTGTAATGAGCTAAATGAAGGATTTTGTCTCTATTAATAAAGTTCCTTTCACCAAGTCTACAAGCTGACAACTTAAATTCTGTGAAGGGGCTCCTTTGCTCATTGGATTGTTTATTGACTGGAGGGAATATTTGCTTTATTTCAGCTCAACATCTTCATTGTACTTTGTTGTCTATTTGAGGAAAACTTAACTCTGACCTCTGGCAAAGAGACTAATGATAAGCACTGTGCACTCTGACCCTGGCATTTGTTCGGGGAAGTGGCTTCTTCTACTTGTAGTCAGCGTACAGGAGAAAGCAGAGTCACTTTACTGAGAAATTACATCCTAATAGATTTTAGTCCAATGAAGAAACTTGATAAATTTGTCTTGGGTTTCCAGTGGAAACTCACTTGTCCTGAAGTGGCTCTGGACCATGTCTGAGAACTAGCAATAACGTTGATGATGGTGGTGTGACATATCTGGCATTTTGTGCATTACAGAATCTTGATTTTCCTTAACTTTAATAACCAGGAAAGCAATAACATGATAAAATTGTTTGATTTCAATTGTTAAGAGTCTCAGTTTGGGAGCAGTCCTGCAATTTCATTGCTCAGAGTTGATTGTTCTGTGGTTTGTTGTAATAGTCAGATGACAGCAAACACAAGCAAATCTGAACATGGGAAGATTTTGAGCTAGTTGGCTGCTGGAACAGCTGTTTCAAATGAACCATTCATTCCTGGACAAAACCTAACTTCAAACATGTTTACATGCACATACACATTCAGTTGCTGCTCCGTCGCATATAGATTAATCAAACATATTACAGTCTAAGCTTCCGGATTCAATTCTCAGAATATGAATTGCTTGCTGAACAGTCAAACCAGGCAGTGAGCTTTCATTTTGCTTGTGAATTTTCAGGTAAACTAAATACAGCTTGAAGGCCTGGTTAAATTTTTGCTAAAATATACTATAAGTGAGTTGAACTAGATGTGTTCTTTCCTCACACCATCTGTTATGTAGGTCACAGGTTTTCTGTTGGACCTTGGCTTTCAGGTGCCTGTAGAACTGTTTCTTATTCTGAGATGTGATGAAGCTTCCAATTCAAGTACACTTCCAATCTGTTTGCGATATATTGAATCCCTCAATTTCCTGGTCGTCAGCACTATTAAGACTTTTATGTCCCAAACACCCAAGACTTCACACTGTTAAAGCCAAGAACAGAGGTGAATCTATCTAGGAAAGAGTAGCTGTCACAGGAAGGAGCATTCTGAAGAATGACTCAGCTGTGACATTATCCTTTCAATTCGAGTGCACTTGACTCATCCAATCTCACCACCACTCTTGACTGGCAAGAAATTGAAAAGGCTACATGCCATTTGAATAACAAGGCCTGTTGAGCAGACGGTATCCCTACTGGAGTTCTAAAATTGGGCAGAGAGCAAATCCAGTCACAATTTCACAACTTCATCTCTCCTATATGGGTACCTACATGTGTGGGAGATGCCATAATTGTGACCATCTTAAAGAAAGGAGACACATCCTTTTGTGGTAATTACAGAAGAGTCTCCCTGCTGTTTGTCATAGGGAAGGTCATCACTGGAGTCCTCCAACAACCTCCTCCCAGTATCCAAAGAACTATTCTGCTATTTAGAATGTGGTACAATGGGCCTAATGTTCATAGAATATCAACCACTCTCAACAGGGCAGCATTAAACAACTATACATGTTCTTTTTGACCTCACAAAAGCCTTTGACTCCATGTATTGGGAGAGACTGTGGAGCATCCTTCTAAAATTTATTTTCATCTTGCATCTGTTTCATGATGGCATTGCAACAAGTGAATGAGCCTTATATTTAACATCAGCAAAAGGTCCTCCAACAATCTGCACCCAACAGTATATAACATTGCCTTTCAACAATAAAGATCCCAAACAAGACCCTGGTGGCTCTCACGTTTCAGAAGCCACTTGTCAATGAAGGCAGACATTGATGAAGGTCATCTTTGCTTTTAATGGCAGTGGCATCTGAGAAACAGTGTTTGTAGATCAAAGCCTCAAACCCAACACACAGCATTGACTAGCAGCCAGCAGTGATCCTTGCCTTCCATTATGCTTTAGAGACTTGAACCACCTGCAGCAAGCACCTCAGATACCATCAACCTTGTCTGCAACATCCACTGAATCCACTCGCTGGATAGATGAACCAATGTCAGTGTCCTCTCCCAGACCAATATCCCCACAAGGAAGAAGAGATGTGTGTGAGAGGGAGGGTTCTGCCCTGTGTGTGTGTGCACCTTGTTTCTGAATGTCATCTATATGTGTACAGATAGATGTTAATTCAAAATTGATGCACAACAATAAGAAATCTTTAAATTCAGTTTTGCAAATCTGTTTAGATCATATTCAGCATAATAGAAAAATTCCACATCCACTTAATTTCAGATTTCAGAAGCACAGACCATAAGAAAATATTAATTCATTTTACTTATTTCAAGAAAAATGCTGTGGGCAGGCACGGTAGTTTAGTGGTTAACGTAATGCTATTACAGCGCCAGCGACCCGGGTTCAATTCCGTCTGCTATCTGTAAGGAGTTTGAACATTCTCCCCGTGTCTGCGTGGGTTTCCTCCGGGTGCTCTGCTTTCCTCCCACATTCCAAAAACATATGGGTTCGGAAGTTGTGGGCGTGCTATTTTGGCATCAGAAGCGTGGTGACACTCGTGGGCTGCCCCCAGAACACTCTACGCAAAGACGTATTTCACGGTGTGTTTCGATGTGCATGTGACTAAAGGTATCTTATCTTATAATTGGTGACTTCTATGTAGGGACTGGGTGTCCCTTGCTCTCTCCATGGTTCCTCCACTTATTCACTCAATCAGTCACCAGACACTGCTGGCTCCTGAGGTAATATCACATCCTATTAAATCCTTTATTAAATCTGCTAATGTTTTAAAATATATTTCCTCTTTTTTAATTCTCTTTGCTGCTTTGTGTAACGTTTGATGCCTAACAAATAGAACTTCAGAGTTTCAACCTCTGCCACCCAATCACTGCCCTACCAATTTATATACTTATGCTGAACCTAGTGTTCACATTCAGTATTATTGCATTATTAGTAGTTCAATATAAATCAATTTATTTAAAAAAAAGAAAAACAATCTTTTTTCCTCTTTCTGGTCTAATGGAGTTTGACAATTCCCAGGCTCCCTTTTCTTTTTTCTTTGTGATAAATGGGATGCCGGTGATTCCTCTTCTCATTGACATGATTAAATCTGCAGTTATGTCATCTTGCAGCTGCTAATTTCAATGATATCTAGAATGCACGTCCTATTAACAAAATGTGACACACCAAAGCACCTCCTGTCTACTGGAATTATTTCTGACTTTGTTTAATTTCATTTGAAGATCAGCTAAAATGATTGAACCAGATTGTTGAACTTTGTGTAATATGATATAGTGGAGTATCAATGCCTAATGTGCAGGACCATTTGTTAAATTTGTTCGCCTATTATCAAAAATGGGCTAGCTTATTTAATGTATAGAATGATAGAGACACCACATGCCTATTAAATGCCCAGAAAGAATTAAGATAGCTTTTTTCCATTTGTAAACTTTTAACTTTATAGACACTAACACAATTATAACTGTACAAAAAGCCAAGGCCAACGTTTTCAATTGTTTGATACAGGGGGAAGTTGAATGAATTTTTGCATTTGTTCATACATTATCCGATGTAAATTGAGTTTATTACTTGTGTTAATGCAAACATTTAATTTCTACTACCCGTAACTTTTAGGTTTATATAATTATACAGAAAAAAAGTCTCACAAGCTATTTTGATGGAAATTATTGTGTGTGTTTGTGTGTATATGCAAGATCAGTAAATGCCTGAGACAAACACAAGCACTCATGATGTGACACTTGGATCAATTGCGGTCTCCTTCCCTGTAATACGTGACACTGAGCAGAGATACTGCTCCAAGTGCCCTGGTTACCATTTATGGAACGATTATAGCTATGATTGAGTGCTGTTGAAGCATCGTATCAACGGAAGACAATGGAATACCTTTAGTTGCCTGGTTATTCCACAGGTATGAGCAGCTTTTGAAGCACCCCCAATTAAAATAGAAGTATTTAATAAACTATTGATTCATCAGATTTTTTTTTCTGTTCCTATGTGTAAGTACCTGCCCTCTACTTGCCAATTGCTTACGGTGGTATGATTGAAATCAGGGGCCTATTGTGTGTGGAATTGCAGCCATGGACCCTCATCGCATTATTCTGTGGCACAGCGTGTTGTAACGTTCTGAAGGATCCTTCAAGCAGTACATCAGTTGGCAGCGTGATCCTTGATAAAAAGTAACATTGGAACAGACCCATTATCTTACAGGCATGGAATACAGAATTTACTCTGTGTGTGTGTGTGTGTGTGTGTGTGTGTGTGTGTGTGTGTGTGTGTGTGTGTGTGTGTGTGTGTGTGTGTGTGTGTGTTGTAATGTTACCAGGACTGGTTCAGCTGAAGGAAACATCACTGATTTTAAAAACAGCACTTTTCAACAGCTGCAGGCTTTTTCCCAGGCTGTGAGAACAGAAAGTGCTGCTGTAAATCTACCATAATCAGAGATTTCACAGCAGTGGAGCTGCAGTTATTGGCTGCTGTGTGAGATGGAAGCAGTAAGTGTCCCATTTATCTCCAAACAGTGGGCGACGATTAAGTCAGAAAAATTATTTTCCACATGCATAATAAATGCTAAAAACAAAAATTCTTATCGTTGTTATGACTCATGAAATAATATTTGAATCCAAGATAATTCTATGAATTAAATACTTGATCTCCATTTAAGGGAATTTAAATACTCAATGCATGAACACACCAAAATGTTTTGTGTTATCCTCCAGAATAATAGGTTTCTCAGCAGTATAAAATGAAACTAATTATTGTATTGTTCTTACCTTCCAGGTTGAAATGTTTATCTGGGTACAAAATCAGAACTTTTTTTCACATTTATTCATGCACTTAGCAACATATTTGCTAATAGTTTAGCAAAATATTTTGAAGTTTTCTAGAAATGTTTTTTTTCAACTGAAGGTGGGGCTTAGAATTAAATGTATACGATTTAAGATGAATTCAAGGAAAATGTATGTCCAGTTCATTATAGTTGTTCAATATAGAGAACTTCAGGCTAAGTGCATGAAAATATAATTGATTTTTATTCTCCTTTGAAACCTGTGGTTCAACCTTTGCAGACAAATAGAAATGATGACCTCCTTTGTCATTTGTTAAACTGTCTTTCCCTTCGTTTTGTCCCTCCTCTTCGCCCCACCCAGAGGGGCGTTGAGGGTGTTACTTGTAGAATAGATAAGGGAGAACCAGTGGATGTGGTGTATTTGGATTTTTAGAAAGCCTTTAGTGAAGTCTACTATAGGAAGCTAGAGTGCAAAGTAAAAGCACGTGATATTGGGTGTAACATGCAGACATGGACTGAAAATTGGTTGACAGATAGGAAGTAAAGAGCAGGAGAAAACTGGTCTTTTCTAGGGTGGCAGGCAGTGCCTTGTGGTCCCCAGCTATTCATAATCTATTTGGCTGAGGAAACGGAATGTATTATTTCCAAGTCTGCCAACAACACAAAATTTCGTGGGCTGTTAATTGTGAGGAGAATGCAAAGATGTTTCAGAGTGATTTAGTCAGGTTGAGTAACTGGTTAAACATATGGCACGTAGTATTAATGTGAAGTTATCCACTTAAGTAGGAAAAAACAAAGCAGAGCATTATGTCAATGGATTGGGAAGTGGTTTTGCATGTCTTTGTACACCAGTCATTGAAAGCAAATATGCAGGTGGAGCTAGCAGTTAAGAAGACAAAGGTTATGTTTGCCTTTGTTGCAAGGTGTTTTGTGTACAGGAGCAAGGGTATCTTACTACAATAACACAGTGCTATGGTGAGACAGTGTGCAGTTTTGGTGTCCTTGCCAAGGAAAAGATGTACTTGCCATAGAGGGAATGCAATGATGCTTCCACACAGATTCCTGGGATGGCAACAATGTCATAAGAGGAAAGTGTAGCGGTTGCTACCGCGGAATAAAACAAGACTCTACTCGGAGGATTGCCAAACAGAACTGGTTTATTTTCCCGCCTTGTGCGGGCCCTTTAAGGGAGAAAAACTCCCGCCCAAAAAACCGGCAATGACGTAAGTCCTACATCATCAGGACTTTCCCGCGCGCGGGTTCTCCCCGTCGCTCGGAAAGACGAGGCCCGCCGCCATCTTGGGCCTCGTCGCTCCGACGCCGCGCGACCCGACTGCCGAGCCGGTTCGCCCGACTAGACGGTGAGTCGCCACAAAAGCTTGGATCAACTAGATTTGTATTCACTGGAGTTTAGATGAATGAGGGGAGATCTCATTGAAGCATGACAAATTCTGGAAGGGCTGCACAAACTGGATACAGGGAGGATGTTTCCCCAGATTGTGGAGTCTGGAATGCTGAACTACAGTCTCAGGAAACTTGAGTAAAATGTTTGACAGGGATGATGAGAATTTTTTTCACTCGGATGGTAGTGAACCTGTGGAATTCTCCACTGCACAAAGCTCTAGAACACCAAATTTCTGAATAAATTTAAGATTAAAGCAGATTTCTACACACTTGAGAGATGGGGAGAGAATGGAAGTGTGGTACAGAGACAGGGAATCAGCCATGAATGTATTGTATGGAGGAGAAGCTTTGAAGGTCTGGCTGTTTTCTGCACCTAGTTTCCCATGTTTTGGTGAAGGATGCCAATGATTATGGCACAGTGGTGCAGCTAGTAGATGTACAACCTCAGAGCTCCACTGACTTGAATTCAATCCCGATTGCTGGTGTTGTCTGTGTGGAGTTTGCACATTCTTTCTTCTAGGTGTTCTGATTTCCTCCCATATTCCAAAGATATGTGGGTTGATAGGTTAATTGGCCACTGTAAATTGCCCTGAGTGTGTTGGTCAGGGTAAGCAGAGAAGCATGTGGGGGAATGTTGTATGACAACTGAAATAAGTCGGGTGGTGTAGATCACCTGTCTACATCAATGATGCGGAGGTCGAGAGGGTTGAGAACTTCAAGTTCCTGGGAGTGAACATCACCATCAGCCTGTCCTGGTCAAATCACGTAGATGCTATAGCCAAGAAAGCTCACCAGCACCTCTACTTCCTCAGGAGGCTAAAGAAATTCAGTTTGTTCCCTTTGACACTCACCAACTTTTATTGATGCACCATAGAAAGCATAGAAAGACACGGTAGTGTAGTGGTTAGCATAATGCTTTACAGCACCAGTGACCTGGGTTCAAATCCAGCCACTGCCTGTAAGGAGATTGTACGTTCTCCTTGTGTCTGCGTGGGTTTCCTCCCACATTCCAGACGTATGGGTTAGGAAGTTGTGGGCATGTTATGTTGGCGCCAGAAGCATGGCGATACTTGCGGGCGGTCCCCAGAACACTCTATACAAAAAGATGTATTTTACTGTGTGTTTCGATGTACATGTGACTAATAAGGATATCCTATCTTATCCTATCTGGATGCATCATGGCTTGGTATGGCAACTGCTCTACCCAGGACCACAAGAAACTGCAGAGAGTTGTGGACACAGCCCAGTGCATCATGGAAACCAGCATCCCCTCCTTGGACTCTGTCTTTACCTCTCGCTGCCTTGGTGAAGCAGCCAGCATAATCAAAGACCCCACCCACCCGGGTCATTCTCTCTTCTCTCCTCTCCCATCAGGTAGAAGATACAGGACCCTGAGAGCACATACCACCAGGCTTAAGGACTGCTTCTATCCCACTGATAAGACTATTGAACCGTTCCCTTATACAATGAGATGGACTCTGACCTCATGACCTACCTTGTCGTGACCTTGCACCTAATTGCACTGCACTTTCTCTGTAGCTGTGACACTTTATTCTGTACTGTTATTGTTTTTACCTGTACTACCTCAATGCACTCTGTACTAACTCAATGTAACTGCACTGTGTAATGAATTGACCTGTACGATTGGTATGCAAGACAGTTTTTCACTGTACCTCGGTACGAGTGACAGTAATAAACCAATACCAAATATCTACCAAACAAACTGCTTATGTATATGAGAACTAACTAGGGCAAGGGGAGGGGGTGTATTGCTCAACACCAGATGTCAGGGTTAATAGAGCTGCAGGATGACCTGTGGCATTGGTTCAGGAGACTACAGTGTGTGAGACTGGTGATCATAACTAAAACACGGTGCAGTTTTGGTGGGGATGGCGAAAGAATAGGGAAGATGACGGCAGTATAGAATCAGAGGCATGGCTGAACTACAGTGAGAGAGCCGCTAATGAGGAGAGGTCATAACTCATTCAGTGCTGAAAATTGGTAAAAACGACTCATCTGTGAGAAGCATGTTCTGTTTTACAGACTGGGTGTCTGAATATATTGTCATTTTGCCAAACACTTTCTCTCGTTGAAGCATCTGAGAACATTGGCACAAATGGTACATGCAAAGTAATTTCTTCCCAGCTTGCCAGCAAGGCACACGGTGTTAATTCTCAATTTTGGGGAACTCCAAGAGTAAAAGCTTGAAGGTGGGGGGGGTGGGGGGCGACAAAACTCCTTTCACAGTGCAAAGAAAAAGAGAGAAGTAACATCCTCTGACACTGATCGAGATTGCATCCTCCTCAAACTGTCTGCAGCTCAGTGGAACTGCTGTTGGCTCAAAGCTTGTCTTCTGATAACAGTCTGAAGATCCTCAGCAATGGTTTGTCTTTCCTGCAGACGCAGACACCCACTCCTTGTACTCCACTCACACCCTTAACCTTTAGCTTCCTTCTTTTCCTTAAGGGCAGCAGTAATAGACGTTGTAGTATTTATAAATGTACGGTGCACAATGTAGTTAGCGAGCTGAACAAACTGGTTGTATGTGCTTTCGCAGCTCTGTGTTCCATGTTTCCCCATGTTCTAGCATAACTGACAGGGTGAAGAAATACCTTACAAATTGGTGACAAAGATGAAAGTTTGAAAGCAAGAAAAATCTTTCAAAGGTTTATCTGTACGCCAGGAGGAAGTTTTGAAGCTCCAGTGGTGTAGCTGGGGTGAGAGCTATCAGTGGTAAGACTGTAGCAGCAGCACTGATGAACATAGATTAACTAGAGAGTAACTTACACCATGTGCAGCCAGAGGGGAGAATACAGTCTGAATTCTGCACAGGAGGAGTAAACAGCAGTTCTGGGCAAATACTTTTGGTAAAGATTGGCCCAATTCTCATGGAGAAGAGCAGTATGAGCTCAGTGCAGCCTGCAGAATAACTATGTGTTTGTCTGTGTGTGTGTGTGCATGCACACACAATGGGATAAGAAAATGCCTGATGGTTTAAGCATCATGGGACTGAGATTGAAAAGTCTGTGTAGTTGTTTTAATAACAGAGATTGTGGCCAATAAACTAAACAGGCATGAAGAATGTGGGAAACCGTACCTTCTGGTGTGACGACATCACTGTTGGTGGGAACAACATTGGAATAAGAGGAGAAAATATCTTCTCAGAGTCAAGCTGGTTATATTGGAGGGCTTGTTGTACATGATCAAGTGTGTGATTCTTTCAGTTTATACATAGGACACACAGAATCCAATTAAAGTGGAAGTGGATGGTGATAGTGAGAATGTGCCTGCACAAAATGGTGCTATATGAGAGCAAAGGAAAGTCATTCTTCTAACTGACATGGGTTTGAAACATATGCCATATTAGTAAATATTTTAATGCCACAAAATGTATTTTGTCTAGCAAAGCAGTACAAAATTTACATGATTGTTTCAGTCTTAAGCCTTCAGAAACTGTGGAGAGCCATAAATTTGGAACAAAGAATTGGAGTTTAGGTGAGACTGTCAGCTTGACGAAGGATATCTCACAACACTGCAAATCTGGTGCCATATTAGATTGTGCACTGTGTGATAAGTTTCTTAGTAGTTCAATGAGTGAATTCATTTGGAGTTCTTAAACAACCAGCATCTTGTATTTGTATGCAAAATTACAATGTTTACAGAAATGGTATTGAGAAGTACTGAAGAATTTCATCCAATGCAAGGCTTAAATGCAACTGCAATTTATAGCCATGGAGTAATAGCAAAAGCTTCAAAACACAATTCAAAGCATGCGGGTGCAACTGTTGGAGATGTAAAGAGAGCCTGTCTACTGCATGTAAATCAATTAAAAATGACAATGTTTTAACAGTCAGCAAAAAAGGATGCATGTCTTCAACAGGAAAGTCTAAAGTTAAAACAATCAGCTACAACTAGGGTGGCATATTGGTTCATCTGACAGAGTCACTGTCTTGTAGTACCAGCAACCTGGGTTCAATCTTGACCTTGGATGCTGTCTGTGTGGTTTGCATGTTCTCCCAATCACTTTGAGGGTTTCTTCCAGAAGTTCTGATTTCCTCCCACGGGTAGGTTAGTACTTAAAGGTGGCTATAAATTACCCCAGTGTGTAGGTAAGTGATAGAATCAGTGAGGTATGGGAGAATAAAATGCAATTGGTGTGGGATTACTGCAGGTGCTTATTTGATGGTTATTGCAGATTTGGTGGGCAGAAGGGCCTGTTCCTATGCTGTTTGAGTCTCTGACTCTATAACTAGAGCAACTCCAGCATTGTGATTTCTTTATAGAGGAAAGCTTCACAGCAGGAAGCATAGAAAATGTTCACATGGTATTGAAGCCAATGTCTACAATGGAAAATCGAGTTTGTGTAGTGTTACACCACCACTGACAAAGGTGGATAGCAGAATGACTTCAAAACCGTCATATGGATAATTGGTTAGTGCATCTGTCTGAGCTGAGACACAACAACAGATTGCTCAGTTATGGCAAGGATACATATCTAAGTTGATCCCACCAGGTGCCACTGACAAAGAGTACAAAGAAATTAAAGACATAGTCAGGAAAAGTACTCAAGATTTCAGGCCAAATGAATGTATAGTGAATCACAACAGTCAGCAAGTAAAGCTAGATTGGTACCATTGTAGCTGATTAAACTAATTGGTCAACATTGACGGCCAAAAATTCACTCAGAAAAATTAAGCTAGACTAGAAGTTCAGCGTGGATGCTTCAAAATCACACCTAGATATTCTATATGCAGACATATTAAAAGAAACCTTGATGGGTATTGGCAAGTTATAAATGCCCAGATCTGTATTAACCCCTGGTATAATAACAATCTACTGTACACATTGACTTGTCCTAAATCTATTGAATAACCAGGTGGAGGAATAGTTAAGTTAGAATGGAACAGAGATCAGAATGACTGGGCAACACCAGTTGCAGTTGTGCCCAAAGTGGACAAGACTGTTCATGTATGTGTTGATCAGAAGATAACATTGAATCAGGTAGTTGATGACAGCAGTACCCATTGCCTACTTCAAGGGATTTATATGCACACTTCCGAAACTAGATCTGTCATGTGTGTATGCTCAGCTGAATATAGATAAGGAAAAGCAGTAATATTTGACAACCAATATACATAGGAGTCTTTGCTCCGACACAAACAATCTTTTGATATGAAATCATTACCGTAAATCTTACAAATTACCACGGACAGGATACCATAAAGAGCAGATCAGTGCCTACGCAATTGAGGTGATGTTCTATTAGCCCCAAGTAGCAAGAAAGAAAATCTTTGATTATTAAAGTGTTCAGGTGACTACACAAACACAGTGTGCAGCCCCAAAGAAGCAAATTTACATTGATATAGAAAGTAGTTTATCTAGAGTTAAAAGTGGGTGCAAATAGTTTGCAACCAATCAAGAAAAGGTGGAGGGAATTGCAAAGACGAGAAGACTTGAAATCATTGCAGCCTTTGATCATTTCAAAGCATGGTAGAGGACTCTGTGAGACCTCTTGCCAGGTTTTGCATCGGTGCTGAAGACAGTACATCAGTTACTGAAGAAAGACAAATTGAAATTGTGACAAAGGGCAGTAAACAGCAAATGTCTTTAGTAAGAAGGATCTGGGAAGCAAATCTTTATGAGTTTACAACAATGTAATATGCACATTGAAACGTGACTGTGCTGCTTTGAATGAGGAGCTGCAATTAGGCATGTGATGGAAGACAGTCAAAGTAAACTGCATTTCCTTGATGTGCATTAACAAAAAGTGAGAGAAACTGTGATCAAAATGAGAGAAACATTTGGAATTGCTTTTGGAATAAAAAAGCTTCTCAATTCCCATTGGGCAATCCTTCCATTTAGGTTGGTAATAATGACAATGGCTGTATTGAAAATGCAATATGATGATGTAATTGAACATAGAACTTTGAAATAAAATGCGATTGCAGGTACACTGTCAAAGTTACCATATGAGAATTCAGACACTATGTGTGAGAGAATGATCTTCACATTGAAACTAATAGGAGATGATTTTCTAGTTACAGCAATGGAGATAGCTGAGAAGTTACAAAAAGATATAATTCTCAAGTGGGGACATGTGAAAACTTTAAAATGATGGTCTGAATCAGACAAATGAAGACATGAGACTGTACTATAAATGATGATATAAGATGTCGATGGAACAAGATTATTATAGACTTGTCATAGTAAGGGTATTGCAAAGACAGCTTTTAGAAGAGCTTCACACTGAACAGTCTGGAACTGTGAGCATAAAGGAAATTGCCGGAGATTTTGTTTATTGGCTGGGTTAGGTAAAGATCTTGAAGAGTGAGGAGGTAAGTGCACTAATCTGTCAGGGTTGCAGAGTCAAGCCTGTGAAAACACCTGTATAGAAATGGAAATGGTGATACCTTTCGAAAGAATATGTATTGATTATTGAAGGGGACTGCTAATTTCTTCATGGTCAGAGATGGTCATTTCAAGTGGATCAAGGTGAAACACATTGGGTCCTGTATTACAAAGGAGCATAGAATTGAAACCTATGTTTTCATATCATGACTTACCAGAAGAACTAGCCTTGGATAACGGCCTCATTTTCATTTATTTCTATTTGAACACTCCATTAAACAAAATGGTTCTACCATACACTTATTTCACCACCCGAAAGACATGAGTGAGAATTGTCAAAGAAGCATGGAAGAAACAAATTGACAAGGGTGCTCACTTTTAAAAATGTGACATTAATCAGCAAACTTCTCATTGAACTACTGACAATGCCACATACCACAAGTTGTATACCTGCTGAGTTACTAATGCACAGAGGACTCAGAACGCAATTGAGTTTAGTTTTCTCGGATCTGGAGGGGAGAGTGGAAAAGAGTCAAAATTATCACTCAAGCAATGGAGAGAAACAGACAACATAATTGAGTTTAAATCTGACATTTAGAAATAGGATGTTGGAATGCTGGTGTGGTACAAAGAGATTTTGTAAAAAAAAAAGAGAAAATCATGCAATTCACATAATTTCCATGACGTATGTACAAGAGAATATCAAAGACGTGTATTTTCCAGAGAGGATCTCATGGACACTATGGGAAAAAGACAGGAGATTCTGCTGAATTGAGTCAAGAAGTGACACCTTCCTCACATCAGGAGGTGGATACAATATCACTGATACACATTTCTTTGAAAAGAGTAAAGAGAAAACACGTTTAAAGGTTAAACCTGTAAAAAAAAAATCTGAACATACAAATCATTGTTGATTTTCCAAAAGGAGAAAACAATATGGTGTGTGTAAATGCACAGGGTAGTTAGAGTTTAATGACAAAAAATTGCAGCAAAAAAAACTGGAGGAACTCGGCAGGTAAGGCAGCATCTGCGGAGGCAGAAGGATAGTCGAGCATCAGGATAGGGTCATGACCCAGAAGGTCAACCATCCTCCTGCCTCCGCTGATGTGCCTGACACACTGAGTTCTTCAGCAGTCTGCTTTTTTTGTTCCAGTGTCTCAAGAAACTGCAGATGCTTGGAATCTGATATAAAGCCAGATAATCCTGGAAACACTCAGCAGGTTGGGCAACATCAGAACTGGAAAAGAGAAAAATAAGTTAGTTTTCAGTTGCAGAGAAGTAGGGGTGATATTCTTCTCTGTTTTCAGTTGCAGAGAAGTAGAAGAATATCTCTGAAAATGAATCCAAATGGGATAATGGGGGCAGGTACAAGCACATTATGCTGATTTGTCCATAAATGTGTCCTTAATAGTGAGAATATGGGACATGCCCAGCACGCTAGATTGTATGAATAGATTAGGGAAAAAACTGGACCAGAACCCTGTTCTTAGTTTGTCCAGGAGGAGAGAGGCTGAGAGCAGAGGTGCAGGAAATAGATGAGATGCAATCAAGGACTCTGTCCACGATGATAGAGGGGAAGTTGTGATTCAAGAAAAAAGAAGACATTTTAATGGCACCTGGAGCAAATGTGATGGAAGTAGGAACTTGGAGAATGGAATAGAATCCTTACAGCAGGTAGGTTGGGCAGAAGTATAGTCAAAATAGCTGTGCGAGTCTATGGCTTGTAGTGGATGTTTGTTGCTTACCCCTTAAGATGGAGACTGAGAGATCAGGGAAAAGAAAGTGGTGCGCCAGGAATGAACCATGTGAATATGAGAATAGGGTGGAAATTGGCAGCAAAATGTGAAGGAATTTTTGAGTTCTGCATGAATGCAGCAAGCAGTACCAATGCAGTTGTTGATGTACCAGAAAAGAGTAGGAATGAAACAGACTGTTCCATGTATCCCACAAAAAGGCAGGTGTAGTTTGGGCCTGTGTGAGTTCCCATAGTGATAAATTTGATTTAGAGAAAGTGAATGGAGTTGAAAGAGAACTTGTTCAATGTTAGGACAACTTTAATCAGGCTAATGAGTGTGTTGATAGAGGGGTACTGGTTGACCCTTTGTTCAGGGAAGAAGTGGAGGGTTCTTAGTTGTGGAAGAATGGCACATGACGATGAAATGGTTGGAACCGGGGTCCAGAAGTGGAGAAGGCATCGAAGTGTGGTGGATGTAAGTGGGAAGGGACCAGCTAGAGGAGAAAGAATGAAGTCAAAGTAGGAAGTAATAAATTTGGTGAGACATGAGCAGGTGGAAACGATGGGTGTGCTTGGACCATCCAGCTTGTGGATCTTTGGTAAAAGTAAGTTGTGCAGGGCTGGGACTCTTCAAGGTTGGAAGCTGTGGAGGGAATTATCTCCTGAGAAAATGAGGGCAAAAATTGGCCAGATGTTCAATGGTCCAAAGGGAGGTATGAGGATACATCCGGGAGTTGAATAAACCACTTGTACATGTTTTAGCCATTTTCCGTGTTCCCTAATTTTTCTCCATTTTTTGCTGCGTCATCTTTGGTTAAAATAAGGAATGTGCATGTATGTTACAGGCACGAACCAATTTCCCCATGCATGGTCTTAGGACAGCAATGCTGAATATGAACTATATTGACTCAGGAGTGCTTGATTGCCAATTATATAAATTGCTCAGAAGTTGAACCTGAAACACCATTCCTCTTAATCGAGTTGATCGCTGATTGTGCCAACCACCTGGCCTGTGTTGCCTTCTCCCATGGTACTGTATCTGGACAATAAAACTCAAAAGGAAATGGGATGTGAAACAATAGCTTTATAAACAAACATGATACATTCAACCAAATTTTTGAAAAAATAGGAAAGATGCTAAAAATATCACCTAAAACTTAAGTCTGGTGAATGTTAAAATCTGGACAACTAGGTTTGTTTTAGAAGCATTTTGAAATACATCTTTTGTAGGTTGTCAGAGACAGATCCTAACTTCTTTCAAGAACTCTGAGCTGCACTGCTGTAGTTTAAACAACTGCTCAGAAGTAAGCAGCAGGCAGACACAAGAATGTTGGAGCAGACATCATTTGTGTATTCTCTGGTCAGTTCCCTCTCTCTGGAGTGTACACTGTGTCAAATGTTGAGGACTTGCAGACAGCCGAACAAGTCAGCAAAGTAGAGGTCAATGTAAATACCAGGTAGATAAGCAGCACCTAAATCCTGGACAGAATCATGATTTACTGGAAAGGCTGAAGTGATTTTTTTCTTCTTCATTTGCCAAAAGGAAGTAAGCTGCAATTTGTGTGATGGAAAGTTAAACCTTCCCTTCAGTAACTCTTCAAATTTTGTGCGAAACCACAATGTGGTCGACAATGTAACTTTCAATGTTCCATTTCTGACTCAATGTATTCTTTTGATAGTTAGAGTACAATTTATGCAAGTCCACTTGAAGCAAGACTTATCAAGTGAGGGAGAGCGGAGGGTTAGTAAAGATATTCAAGTAGCAACTAGTCTAAGCATGTTGTACTACATCGTCAGGAAGCTCAGTTGGTAAATTTAGTGAGGTGATGCACAGCCTTAGCCTAATCTTCCGTTGACATTGCAGCCATGATATGTCCAGGCCTGAGCTGAGGCAAATGTGTAGATGTGTGATTCAGATTCCAGCTTTTTGTTGCCACTTGAATACCTTAACTAATTCTCCATTCTACTACACTTGACAAGACTTGCTTGAAGCAGACTTGCATTAATTGTAGTTTAGTTATCAAAAATGTTAGCAATGCTATTCTTTCACAGAGCAGAAAATGTTTCTAATATAATTTGTTAAATTGAAATGCTCATGTATTGATCCTCCAGTCAGCACACGTCTTCTGATATTTGTATTTATGTCCTCAGTAGCATGTTTTATTCAGTACAGCCATCAGCTTATAATACTTATCCAAACCTATATGCATTAAAGTATCAACCAAAGTTCAGTCCCAAATCCATTTTTTAGAATTCAGTTTATCTGTGTGCCTCTCCCACTTCTGAGTCAGAAAGCTGTAGGTTCCTGCTTTATTCTAGAGCAAAGCCACAAAGTTTGATGCTAGAGTTGTGATTCAGATGAACTGAGGTCTATTTTCACTTCTGCGGACATTAAAAACCAGAATCCGCCAACCTTCAGGCCTGCTGAGCATGCTCCCTCTCTTCATTCCCTACACCTATAGTTAAGTTGAAGAAAAACCCATTGTTCCATTTCTGTACAGAACCCACATCCCTCTTTTTGTCATTGATCCCAAGTTTGTCTGACACGATCCCACTGTGTCTGCTCCCCTGGCCCTCAACAGCTGCATGTCTTAAGTGTAAACTTCAACACGTCCTCAGGTTCTGCCATTTGCCACTCATGATGTAACTGCCTGATGGTCACCTTCAGCAAATGCCCTCCTTTGAATGGATGCACATTTTTTTTTGGTTGAGATTTGAGTCTGGTGTCTCTCCTAATAGGAGAGAAAAGCACATGCTCAAGGGAGAGGGAAAGGATAAGACAAGGGCTATCAGGGATGGTGTGGTTGATGATAGAGCAGACCGTGGGGACTGTCCCTCCACTTGTTAACCACCAATGTCACAAGCAGTTCTCAGGCTGTGGTGACATCTGCATAAACCATTAGCACTAACATTTCCATCACCTTAGACAGGAGGACAAACACTATGGCCTTGCAAGGTGTTGCTGATGTGTTGCAGGCTGCTGTCCTGGAGAGGAATCAGAACGATGTGCTGCCAATCCAGGCAACATTGAAATCATTCTCCTCACTACGACCTTTGCTGATAATCTTAAATTTATGTCTCCTAGGACTGATGGCCAACAGAAATAATATTTTCCAGTGTGCCTTATCTTTGACATTTTAAGCACTTTGATCAGTTTTTTTAACTTCTGATGTAACCAAGAGTTCCAATTTCTTGTCTCTCCTCATAATGGAACTCTTATCCCAAGCATCATCCCAGTGATCCTTTGGTACCCTCCCAATGACCTTGTCTTCCTTAATTAATGGCATCTACCCAATTCTCTTTAAGACAATGTCGTAGAGTTATATGGCAAGGAAACAGATCCTTCAACCTAACTCATCCATGCCAACCAAGGTGCCTTCTGAGCTAGTCCCATTTGCCTGCATTGGCTCGTGTCCCTCTAGAACTTTCCTATCCATGTACCTTTCCAAATGTCTTTTAGACTTTGCAATTGTACCCGCCTTTACCATGAACTCTGACAGCTTGTTCCATGTACCCACTACTCTCTGGAAAATCTTGTCTCTTGGGTCCCCTTTAAATCTTTCCCCTCTCACCTTAAACCTATGGCCTCTAGTTTTAGACTCCCCTACCCTGTGAGAAAGACGGTGATAATTCAGCTTATTTATGCTCCTCATGGGTTTATAAACCTCCATAAGGTCACCCCTCAGCTGCCTCCCCTCCAGGGAAAACAGTCCCAGCCTATCCAGTCTCTCCTTATAACTCAAGCCCCTCCAGTCCCAGTAACAGCCTTGTAAATCTTTTCTGCATCCTCTCTAGTTTATTCACATCCTTCTTTTAGTATGGCAGCCAGAACAGCACTATATTCCTGATGCAGTCTTGCTAATGTCTTGTACACCTGTAACATGATGCATCAACTTTTGTACTCGATGCCCCATCTGAAGGCAAGTGTGCCATATGCCTTCTTCACCACCCTGTCCACCTGTGTCACCAGTCTGGATTGTCCTTCAACAAAGAGCCATGTTATGAACTCTACACAAATCTCCTCCTTGTGTAAAGTCTATATTTTCAATCCTGTTTTTAATTGTTTAAGATTAAAATTGTGTACTTACTATTATTTACCTTTATCATAACATTTAATAACCCTCTGGAATTCTAACAGATCACCCCTCAACTACCAGTTTTCTATCTTGGTAACCACACTGTAGGTTACCCCAAGATCTTGCCCACTTTACCACTTGACAAGGCATTTGCCAAATTGGCTCTAACTGAAAGTAGACATCAATCTGCTCTGAACATTCCAAGAATTCAAGGCCAGTTACTGATGATTAATTACTTTTATCAAATGCCCTTCATTTCTTTGAGAGTTAAAGAAAGTAATTTTTGTTTTTTTTTTCATTTTTTTTGTTCAAACATATTTTAATCCTACTGTTTAGCAGCCTACAGTACTGATATCTCTTTTATTGTCCTCTGTTCAATCCAGTCCACCGTTCAATACAGTCAGGTGACTTCCACAATGGAAATTAAAACTTATAGCTAGGCATCTCGGAGACACACAAAATTCTGCAGATGCTGGAATCTGGAGTAATGCACAAAAAGTGCTGGAGGAAGTCAGCAGGTCAGGCAGCATCCTTGGAGGGAAATAAACAGTCGATGTTTTGGGCCGAGACCCTTCATCAGGACTGGAAAGGAAGAGGGCAGTAGCCAGAATAAGAAGGTGGGAGGAGCACAGGCAGGCAGGGGATAAGTGAGTCCAGGTGAAAGGGGGAAGGTAGGTGGATGGGAGAGCATCAGTTGTTATCAACACTGTGCTGCTATACCCTTTACCCACTTCTTTTAAATGACATAAAAAATAATTAGTTACGGGTCTTTTAACTGACTGTGACTCCTGCACTTCATGCCACTTGGTAAAGCCTGGCTGGCCGTGTTAGATTCTTGATGGTGTGCAGCAGTCTTGCCCTCTGGTAAAGATACCTCAGCAGAGCTCATGAAACGTGGCATGGCCAGCCTCACCCACAATGACACCAGGATTAAAAGTAAACTTCCCAAAAGCTTACTTTTCAATTTAACAAGCAACACCTGACATCAGAATTTCCTTTATCGTTGAGGAATGTGGGAATAAAACATTCTTCACTGCAAGTTCCACCATTGTGCATATTATGAGCATGCAAAATGTTCTATAACCCCCATTAGGAGTACGGACTGTGTAGGGTATGAAACACAATGACATATTCTGATCATATCCTGATGCCTCAAATGGTAATAAATCCCTTTTAATGATACTTGAATAGTTTTGCTTCAACATTGTTAAGGGCGGCACATTGGCACAGCTAGTAGAGCCATTGGATCTCAGCGCCAGAGACTGTCGTTGAATCCTGACCCCTCTGTGTGGAGTTTGCATGTTCTCCCTGTGACTCTGTGGATTTCCTCTGAGTACTCTAGTCTTCCCCACATCCCCCCAAAAAAACGTGGGTTGGTAGGTTAGATGGCCCCTGTTGATGTGTAGATGAGTGGTAGAATCTTGGGAGGAGCTGACGATAATATAGGAAGAATTTAAAAGAATGATTGGTGTTGGATTATTGTAAATGGGTCGTTGATAGTTGGCACGGACTTGGTGGGCTGAAGGGCCTGTTTCCATTCTGTATGTTTCTATGACTCTCTAGTATAAGCTGCAACTGAAATGCTGTAACTAGCTGTCACTCATAGGTGTTCAACTGCAACATTTTAACGTTTGCTGCAAATGCTGCGTAGAAATTTTGCGGAGTTTCTTTTATTTTTATGACATCTCTTTTCCTCTTTGCCTATGCCTTGCCTTTTTAGTTGATTTTGAGATTATTAATGCTTATTGTGTTCTGAAATCAAGCTCACATTTGCTTCAAGTGTTCTGGTACAGCCATTTTTTGTGTGCATCCATGACATTAAGTAAGCGGGATCCCTGGTGAGAATCTTCCCTTACGTATGATTTTTTTTTACAAAGAAGGAGAGAATGATCAGTGAAAGAATAACAGGCAGGTTAGCTGCAGCAAAGCAGATTCTAGCCACCTGCTGCTACCCTTCCACCTACATTTACAAGCAAATACTCGCTAACCTGCAATTACCGTGTGGAGCTGCACACATATGATTAGGGTCAGCAGACATTCAGATGCTCTGCTTTGCTATCTGTTGCAAGGAAACCCTGCAGTCAACATGCAGCATTAGGTTATGGTTGTCAGGGACAGTAATGGTTAGACACATTTTCAACTCGCTTCTCTGTTATTTTTTTGTATACACCCCAATTCAGCCCTGGGAAAGGTGCCCTGCAGTCACAAACCAAGTCTATCCTTTTCAGTCATCTCATTCCCTGCTTCCAAGGGAATTGGACAGAGGACAGGAGAATCCACCAACGGCCATGGACTCTTCCTTTATCATTTATTGGTTCTGCCACTAGGTTATGCAAGATATTTATGTCACCTAAGCAATCACTGCTAAGCTTAAATATGTACAAAAAATAAACACTAACCCCTTTCAAATGGGTTGACAACATTTTTAATATTTTGCATGGGTGACTACACTGGTCTTCTCTTTTGAGCATTTAATGCCAGGTCTAATATTAGCCAAGAACTGACCCAGATAAGAGTGGACAGGCTCCTTCATGGCAGTCAAAGTCAGCTCATTAATGGTCTGCTGGCTATTAGTGGTGTATTGTCCAATTCCTGGCCAGACTGGGAAATCCACAGCAGCTTTGTCCCTGTTCAATTATGTCTTTTGAACCTATGTAGAAATCTTTCTGTAGAAAGTTAGACGCAACATAAAATACATTGTGTGTCTACTGGCAGCAAAACTACCAACATGAAATGGGAAACCTGAGGCAAAAGCTGATTAGTGCTTTAAATTTAAATAATACTTTTACATTGCAGCTGCACCATCTTTAGAGTACTTAATTTTAGCCAAGTACTCTACTGGCAGCATCGCCCATTATTTAATTTAGTGTGGCATGATCAACGGAAGGACATCGTGAGGGTGAATTGAATGCTTTCTGGCCAAAAATGACCGAACCATTCAATTTCCCCTATTTAAATAAGGAGTAATTGAATGGACAGTGAGTGCCTATTAAAGGAACATGTCAGATTCAAGCATTCTGCCATCTCTATTATTTAACTGCTGTTTTCTGGAAAGCTGAAAAGGCAGTGATTGATTAAAGTTTTTTTTGGCTGAAAATCATTTTCTGTATCTGTTGTAGCAATTTGATAAGTTCTCGAAAAATATGCTCTGCTTCTTTTCCAGTGCTCCGAGAGCAAATTGAAGAACAATGAAATTCTGCAAAGAAAAATCCAATTTATTTATTTATAGTGCAGCTCAAGTGAGAAATATTTCCACTGAAATGTATAGAACATGTTTCAAAGGGAAGGCTGAAATAATATCATATATAATTTGCTGGAATGGACACGAGTCCTGTCCCGCAATTAGCTAAACCAAATTCTGCCTGTGAAATGGGAATTGGATTTTACATTTTAAAAGGCACTCGCGCACAAAAAGGAAACATTTTAGGCACTGTACTTGATATAACAATCACATGGCATAACTGTTTTATTAATGCATTAACCATTTACTGTTTTGCAATTTCCTTGGTATACAAACCAACTTTGTAATGTGTGCTAGTGAAAAATGTATGCTACAGAAATATTGCCCCTGAACTAGTCTCTCACCAACATTGTGTTTGCCTAGAAATTCATCCCCCATTGGGAGTGCTAAACAATATGTTTTACTTCACTTCTTAAATTCGGTCCCATTGAAGTCAATGGATGAATTTTGGAAGGGGATTAGAACCATCCAAGTTTCTAGATAGCAACCTAGGGTGAATGGGTGAAAAGACTCTTCATATTTTGGGTTCCAAACCATGGTCAATGGTAAAGTATGTCACCTGTGTAACAATACCTGCCCCCACCACTGAAACCCAAGCTGCAGTACTGGGCATGAGGAGCCAGAGGGGGCACAGACTCCCAGTAATCATCAACTACATTAATAACACGTGCTCATGCCCCTGACACTGAAACAATTCCTCCGTACTGATGATATCTCTTACACAGCCATTTGCTTGTTGTTTTAAGTTGGCATCTTGTCCTGCTTCCTCATCTTATTGAACGCACTATTGACAGTAATCTGGAACACACTGACATGAAGTCATAGCTAACTGACAGTACTCTGCAGGACCACTGGAAAAATGAACACATGTGGCCCAATGTAGTTTTCTGTCGAACTTAGAATGTTTTTTGTACAGTAAGTAGAACATTGTTATTCAAATGTTTCAGCTCAGACTCAAGGGTCATTGAATGGTAGCTCTCCTGTTCTAATTTAAACTCAATTCCAGAGATTAATCTTTATTCATTCATAGGTTATGGGTATTTTGCAGGCAACGCAACTTGAGATCCCACCCAGGATCCACCCTGATGCCTTGCAGCTCATGGTATCAGGGCCTTTTCTAACAAAATCTTTGATCAGAGTTCTTTGGAAGCAGTTTAAAATGAAATTTATAAAATTAAAACACATCCAACTTGTGTAACTTATTGGAAATATTAATCAAAATAAAAAGCTAAAACAAACCATTGCATTTTTAATAAAAATCCACCATGGCTCGTAGGAACATAAGCCATGTTCAAAGAATAGATGCCTCTTTAGCTCAGTAAGATTAGGAACTCAGTGGTGAGTCTAGGGAAGGAGCAATAGTTCCAACATCCAGTGTGCTCCATACTTCCATATTGCAATGCACAGGAATTCACTGATACATGTACTGCTACTAGCTGGCTTCTCTACAGAACTGTTACCTCAATGCATCTGGCTCAATTTGTAAAAAGACCTACATCAACCCCACAGTTCTATAAGTTGTGTTTGTCAACCTGTCTCTGTGTATTCCCATTGTGTGTCAAAATGTGTAGCAGAGGATTTTCTTTCACGTTCTGATTTATTTCTCAGCTAATGCAGTACTTTCCTTCAGATACACCTCCACTGGTTCGGAGAAAGGGCAATCTTGATATCCTCTTCCATATTCTGTTTAATCCATGCAGCATATTTGAATACTAGCAGCACCTAAAGATTTATATACAAGGAGCACAGTGACCTTCATCTGTTTTATTTTCACATTGCGCTTGGAAAGAATAAGAGAACTAGCCAGATAAGTTATCCACATGGAAATGCACTCAAGAGCCTCTCCTTGAAAGAAGTCATTTGCAGCATCATCTTGAAGAGGCCACTCTGGACCTCAGACAGGTGGTGTGCGGAACATCTTGTTTCAATATAAGGTCTACAATCGCTCTTGCATAGATACCAAGGCTTCCAGTTTTAATTCTGCATCACAGAGTATTAGCTACATCTGTTGGAATGACAGCAGTCATTTCTATTAAGCAATGAGAGTTATTCTGCTGTGGAACTGTATTGTGTGGCTATAAGTTGGGGTTTCTTCTCATAATAAAATTTCCAAAGCAATTGCAAATAACAATTGAGTGGATTTAAAATAATGATATTTGTGAAGATTAACCTGAAATTGCATCAAAGTGTTTAGAAGTTTGCATCAAGGGTATTGAGAAACCGGTGGCAATGAGGTTTCATTTTGTTTGGTAGCTGAATGTTTATTGAATTTTCACAAAATTCCTTTGTGGTGTTTTAGCAGTCATTAAAAACAGACTAATGATTTTGTGAAAAATTCCTTCCTGCACTACTGTAACAAATAAATCAACACCACAGAATCAAAATCCATGTGAGTTAAGAACTACATTAGGCATTTTGCGAAATGTTTCTTTCTTCTAATGTTAATCTTACTGAAGATGTGAAATAAGGTTATACAATGAATCTGTTAAATGGGCACTTATCGTTGTAAAACTAAATTTTCTGTTTGTCAGAAGCAGTCCTACTAATCTATAAAGTGTCCCCCAACACACTCTAATTTTACACATGCATTACAAACATACGTATCTAGCAAAATAATACCATAAAAATTGCTTTTGTCTTCCTCTATAACTCTACTGAATATTATTTACAATATTCAGCCTCTCTGGAATTTTGTTTCAAATTCGGATCTTTCGCACAAAACAGACAGATGACTTCATCTAGATTTGTCTCAGAGCAAGATTACATCCTAAAAACTGAATCGTTCCTGATCACATGAAGCTTTGCATCATCAAGTATGATATCAGACCTCAGGTACCAACTTTCTGGACCTCCTTGTGCCCTACTGTGGTCCTTTGAAGGTCCAGCTCCCTTTTATAGCAAGGAATCAAGCATGTTGGTCAAAGACAATGAAGTGGACCTGAACAAAATGATTACATTTGGCAAATCATTGTTATCCCATGGTATCCCAAAATTAGCTATGAGATGAACAATATCTTTGAGAGGCTGTGTGCTGTTTTTATTTTAAAATAACATTTTAGTATTCAGATATTATAACTATGATTGAGCCGAATGTTAAAAATGTTATTTATTGGCAAGTTTTTGTGAGAAACCCAGTCATCTATTAAATTCAGTGTTTTTCTGGGTATATTCATTACTCCCCATGAGGTTGAGCTATGGATATTGTTAGGCAGATTCTGTTGGTATTATAATAATAATTTATATTGTGTGTGTGATTAAATTACAAGGTGTGATCAATGTCTTTATTTTCCTCCTTTCACCATTTTACAAAATATCCTCTGGATTAGTAATGAATATTCCTGCTATTCCCGTGCGTAATTTCCAAAATTCTCTTATGAAACTTATTGTGAGGGTGTTTGTAGAGAGCAATGCTGTCATATGATTGGCAATGCTTTACAATTTGTTTGGTAAGGGTTTATTTACAGTCAATTGTAAACAGTTACAGTTGATGATCAGATTATTGTTTAATTTAAAAGTTTTACTTTAAAATTCTCCAGAATCAGAGGCACCATTGCATTTGGAAGAGCATTGTATTTCAGTCTGAACTACTGAGTTTGAATTAGGCCCATTTCTGCAAGCTCCTAATTCAGTTCTGTCCCCTAACTATAATTATCACAATGTCAGTGAAGAACTGTTATTCTTGCTGCAAGCTTTCTTCAGTTTAATCTTTTTAAAACTCTGAATGAAATATCTTTTTCCTCCCTTAAAGCTCTTCGTATAACAGGCCTTTAAACCATGCTTTTGGTCATCCAACGTTATAACACCTGCTTCTTTGGATCAGTGTGCATTTTTATCTGTTTCCACTCCTGTGAAATATTTTGGTACATTCTACTGAAGATGCTGTATAAATGCATATTCTTCTCTTTAATTGCACATCTTAGGCAGCAGGAGAAATAAATTGGCTGTGTAGGGCACTGCGATGCAAGGGAAATTGATGTGGCAGCATGGGTGGATCCCTAACCAAAGGAACATTGCAATAGGCTAGACAATGTAACCCCTCTTCTGCCATTCAAGAGGTCATGGATGATCTGTGAACGAAATCCATATACCCACTGTTGTACTATACACCTTAGTAACTTTAGTTAAAATTAACAGTTGACCCAGCATCAGTTGTTACTCTCAAACTCTTTTATTCCTTAATTATCTAAATTCTATAAGCCGGTTTGCAGAGTCACTTCTCAGAATTTAATCCTTGGAGTTCAGATATCATTCTGGTAAATCTACCCCATCCTCCAAGGCCTGCACATCCTTCCTACACATGCTACTATATCTCTTCAGATTCTACTGTTTGTTGCTTTTCACCACTTAGGAAGTACTCTGTTCTTTTAGGCCCTTTTAGGTCCAAAATGTAAAACCTCATGTCTGTCAGCAGCAACACCTATTTGCTCAATCCATTAATACTTCTTTTTAACCTTTTGCTGCTATATGAACTGCTTTTTATACATTTTTGAGTCATTGGCAAACTTGGTTATGTGGCTGTCTATCCCGCTTTCTGAGTCATTCACAAACATGGTGAGTAGCTTCTGTCCAAGGTGGACACTGGGGACACCACTCGTCCCACTGTATCATTTTGAATACTAATCTATTATCCATGCTTCCTTTCATCTGCTCAACCAGTTTCCTAAGCAGTTCAGTGAGTTGTCTTTCAATGTCATGAGCTTCAAATTTAACTAACAGTATCTTATGAGGAATATCATTAAATGTCTCTGGAAGTCCTGATAAATAACACCTGTATTCTCTGGTCACTGTTTTGAAATTTTCAATCAGGTTTGTCAGGTATGAGCTACCCAGTTTGCCAGCATACTCTTCAGCCCACTGATGGAATGGGTGTTCTGGGACCAGGACACCAGACCTGGCACCAAGCTCATAGGAATTACTGCTGCTCAGTAGACTATCATCCTGTATGTTTTGGAATGACTGATAACTTGCATCAGATTATTGTTTAATTTAAAAGCACCATCCTCAATTCTCTGCAAAATTCTCCTAATCCATTGGCAAATAAAGCAATGTCAGTGTCCGCTCCAGGACCCACATCCCTATCCTCAAGGTTCTGATCACATGCAACCAGCTCCAGTATTCTACACTGTCCACGTCAGGCACCAGATCCTGAAATAAGCACTTTACTCTGAGATCTGTTTCAGGAAGAGGTGTCCAGGAGAACAGGGAAAGCACGTCAAGCCCATACGTTTTCACCAGCTTGTGGGAATCCCGAGCCATGCACGATAAATGGAGAAGGAGCATCCGAGAAGGCATTGAACACTTGACACTCGGTGACAGACTATGAGCAAACAGTGGAAGGAGGTGCATAACATGCCCAATCAGCTGTAATCTCCACCCATGGCAGAGTCTGTAGATCCCTTATTGGTATCAACAACGTGATCACCTGAGAATCCACAGAGCTGAGGTGGAACCAGGTGATCCCCAAACTGGGGTGGGGGAGGAGGAGGAGGAGAAGGAGTAGCATTGCTGCTGGACAACTGGATATCTTCAGTGGAAGTTCAGTGAACTGGCTTCCTTTTATTATGTCCATTCAACAGCAGGGCAGAAAACACAGGAGTGAGCACAAATATCTGATGTAATTTCAATAATGTCATCATTGTTTCTGGTGTACTTCTGTACATTAATCTGACGTGCATAGCATGCTTTTCAGAAAACTGCTCCACACTGTCCTTGAGTATTCAAACTTTTATGCTATTTTAGTATTTATCTCAGGTTTAATGCTTAGACTATTTTAATAATGTGTGGTGAACATTTTGTTATTAAAGCATAAATGTATTAAAAAGAACATGTGTCGTCACCATGCCAAGAAACCAGATTGATTCTCTATTATCTATAATGGCATTTTCTAGAACATTCCTCTTGAGTCTGGGGTTTGAGGATCTCTTAGTTCACAGTATATTTGTTAATCAGTTGGAAGCTTGTTTGTTATAACACAGGCCAGGCTTAAAATCCTAAACTGGTGCACAACGCCAATAACAGGTAGCTTATCAAAGAACCTTGACATTTTGTACCATCACCAAACATGCAACAACAACAGCTTGACAAAACTTCTTTAACACCACCTCCCAATCATTGACTGCTACCACCTGGAAGGAGAAAGATAGCAGGTGCCTGGGAATTTCCACCATACCTGGTCCCTTGCAATTGCAGTTCTGACTTGGAAATATATCACCATTGTAAATCCAGGAACTCCCTGTTCAACCACAGTGAGTCACCACCACCATCTCAAGGGCAATAAACATTGCCAGTGAAGTGCATATCCTGTGAATGAATAAAAAGTTTGGGTCAAGAATATAACTAAATTATTAACATACAGAATTAAATTTAAAAATAGCTCTTACTAATCATGCAACTACCTTGGTAACCTTATCTCATTGTTTTATTGCTTCATTTCACCTTTTTATTGCAGAGTCACAATCTAACCTTCAATTCTTTTGCAACACATTGCACAACATAACTATAAGGATAGCTGATAACCAGGCTAGCCCAACTTCCGCCTGTTGTAATCCTTTAGACTTTTCAATTTTAAACAGCTGGCAGAACACCAAATTGCTCAGTGTCCTGGGTCAGCCTAAACTGATTGCCAATCGGCATGTTTTATCATTGCCATCATTGCTAAGTTTTGATATCCTTAGGAAGAAATGTAATTACAAAATATTGCTATATAGAGAGTAATAAAAGATTAAGCTTGCAGGAAGGATGAAATTTTTTTTCATGAAATAAGGGGATACATACTCATCTGACAATGATAACTGTATGTTAGTTTATTAACAATCCCTCTTTGAATGGATTAATTGTTCAGTCAATAAATGTACCACATGGAGTGGTAGTAAGGCTCAGACTAGGAAGGTCACAGGTTCAATCAGTGTTTTGTGTTGAGTTAGAAGTTCTCAGCTCACATATCGGTGGGGTGCTATGCTGTTGTACAGTAGACCCCAGGGCTAGAAAGAAATAACAATATTGATTTTGTTTGTTATTCACTGACCATTGCTGGAAATTATCTCTGATTAGAACATAAGGCTTTTTGGGAAAGGAAATGACAATTCATCTTAAAGAACTCTATCTCCTCTTTCAATAGACCATGATCATCATCTGCCCATTTTTAACATATTCCTCAGTACTCCTACTCAACAGAAATGGACACAACTACAACACCAACAAAAATAACATATATGCAGCAATAAATTAAAACATCCCAAGCCACTTCCACTGAATGCTCCATTAAAATTGACACAGAATCAGAAAATGAGCCTGGATTTTACTAGAACCACCAGCATTTACCTGTTTAAATGTCAATGAGTCGAGGACTTGTATATCGGCAAGGTCAAATGTGGAAACCCAGGACTTTCTTAGCATTTGCTATGATATTTTCAGCTGCTGGATTCTACATGGAGTCCAGCAGCAGATCTTCACCTTGTGTTGGGGAATTGATTCCCACATCATGTGCCGGGTCTAATCTGGCATAGGATTTATAATCCCATTCATTTGAGTATAGAAGTTTGGGAAAAACATGTAAGGAAAAGGCAAGTTCTTTTTTTAAAAAAATTACAATACAAAAAATAATGTGATGACTTAAAGCTCAAAACAAAATTAATTTTTCTATTTTAATTTTTTTAAATTCTTTGTGTTGACTATTTGCTGGCAGTTCTATAGGGACTGCCAGTGTTCAGCCATTAAAAATCCTGGACTTTGGTACATGTGCTGTCCAATGTGGAAACCTGGGACTTGCCACAGATTTAGAAGGCTAGATCTCAGTTCACTCCATCACTGGAAGCTGCCAGTGGTGGAGTGAAAGATTACAGGAATTCCTTAGCAGACAGAACTAGATATCTGAGCAGGAAGTACGTCTTGAAGAGGCAGTAGAGATAGGAAGTGATAGGCTCTTGGAAGGATCTGAAAATAAGAATATGTCTTTTAAAATTGAGCTGCTACTGGGCAATGACTCAACTGATCCACAGGGGTGATGCCTGATTGGGAACTAAAGTGAGTTTGGTTACTGTCAGCAGTATTTTGAACCCATGTAGAGTGTCTGCTTTAATGGTTTATTGTGGTAACATGCCAAGGGTATTAATAGCATTTGGTATGACTGTGCTGTACAATACTGTCAAATAACCTGATGTTGCTCAGTATCTAGAATAAATAAAAATAAATGCTGAAATGTGTAGTTAAAAACAAAATTCTGGAGACACTCAGCAGGTCAGGCAACAGAATTAATGTTTCAGTTGAAGACACTTTATCAGAACTTTGAAATAAAAGCAAGTTAGGTTTAAGTCACAGAGAGGGTGAGGGAGAGATGGATGGGACAAAGGAAATATCTAGAATAATTATTTGGATATGGTGCTGGTAGCACCACTAACATATGGAATCCAAGAGAAGTTGGTATCTTTATAGCAAAAAAAAATGAGGAAGAGAAAGGCTTTTGTTGCTATAGTAACCCATGCTCCAACTGAAGCGTAAAATTGGGCTCAGTGTAAAACGAGAATCCAACCTGAATCTGTCCTGTTCTCAATGGGTGAGTTAGGTTTAAATTGGGACTCATAATCCTGTAAGGAGTGTGAAATTACAGCTGTTAAATTGGCACAGATAATATGAAAAATAGTTGCAATACATCTGTTCCAATGAATGATGATACATCATGAGAGCAGACCTGACTTTAGCATTAGTGACGCTCTTAAGCAGTCGTGAGAATACTGTGAAGAAGTTGGCAAATTCGTCTTCTGGTTCATGGACCAGGATCCAGAACTGCTGCACACTAATAAGTACCTTGTAGTGAGTGTTTTGGGGAGGGGGTTAAGCTTGTCAGTATAAAATGAGCAAGATCAGAATGATCAACCATCATATATTATTGGAAATGAAGATCAGAAGAACCATATAACTGACTGCTAATCTAATATTCCCCATTTCACTCTGTCACCCAACTTAAAATGCCCCTCAAACATCTTTAATGCTCTAATTGCAAATTAGCTCAAGCAATGTATCAATATTTTGAGATGTATTTATACTCAATACTTTATTGGTATAAATTGAGTTTCATTATTGAATTTGCCATAAAATAATAAGTTTTGCTGAGGCTAATGGGCAGCAATGATATCATTTAATCAAGGGAAGCTATTTAAAAAGTTATGAGTTAACTAACCAATCAATCATTGGACTCCTAATATCTCCCATTAGAGAACTAAAATGAGCCATTGATGTACCTGGAGTTCTTCAGGTGTGCTAGGCAATATTCCCAGATTTATACACTTCTTGCTTCAGAACAATTTACATTTAACTTTGTAACAATGGATAGGCACTGCTGCCTCCTACAAGTTCCAAATAATGCTATAATTTTTAATCAGTGAGAGAAAGCATGTTTTAATCAGTCTGAGTTATATGGGTTCACCCCTGGTTGTAGTGAGGTCAATGCTGGCTAGCCGTTCAGTTTTACCATTGCTCTGGAATGAAGGCAGTTGAATAAAATCGCTGTTGCTCCACTGCATTCAAATACTACCAGCCTACTAATGTCTCTCTGATGTCTAACAGTTTTGTCACAACGCCTTAACTTAATGTGAATGAAGTAAAATAACTGAGAAGAGATGAAATAAAATTTTGCATTTGTGTATATTCAGACTTTAGGAACAGTTGACATCTAGTGCAAAAACGATCTTTTTCTTGCATTGGTGTCCTACCAATTCAAAAGGGCTATAACCTTCACAGCAAATTCAAAGAAGCAGTTTATATGACATCATTAGCATAGCAACAGGCAATGTTAGCAACAAGGAATGGTCTATTGTGACTTCATTAGCTTACCAGCAGGCTTCGCTAAGTGCTGGCTGTTGTCCAGCTTGTTAATAAATACGATACTGCAGAGCTTTACGAGTTCTGGTTTCTGCATGAGAAGAAACTAGACAAAAACTCATGGGTAATTTTAGGCATATTTAGTCTTCCATACACAAAAGAAGAACTCCACCATGATATTTTTTTTAACAGTATTGTTTTCTCAGCACTACCTATACATAAGATGGTATTTCCCTCTGAACTTCCCTTTGTTTGGAATATTTAAGGTGACTAACTCTTCTCTTTGAGAAGAGTTGTCACAATTTTGTCACAATGGACACCAAGTTTGTCGATTATCCAAACTCCCAGTTCTTACCTACCCATTTAAAGAAATAGTTCACACTGCAGTGTAATTCCACAAAGTTTATGTATCCATTTGGGCAAAGTATCCATTCTATTGATGTTTGGTAGCATTATTTACATACTCTCTAAACTCTAATGACTGTCGGACATAATATCACATCCAGAATAGTTTTCCTGAATATAACAAAAAAAACCTGTTAAACATTGTCCCAAACATAAATAACAGCTGAACATTTAAACTGAACCAGCATGTTAAGAATCTGATAAATGGCCTGGATTTTGTAGTTGAAGTGAATCAGCAGCACTCACCACTACCCAGTAAGAAAACAGTTCACAAAGATGTAGTGATCTTCATGGTGTGGGCCTCCTTTTCCTGAAGCATCAAACCAAAGGGAGCCCTGGCATTCTGCAGTGGTAGGCATCAAGCTGACTGAGCAGCCAGGTCACTAAAGGATGGATGCCCACAGACATTAAAATGCACAAGACCTAGCTGAATTTTTAAAAGTCCTAAACGTGTATGATTAATGCAGAAGCTGAAATAATGAAAAACAAGCATTTATTTTTTAAAAAATGATTTTGCTATCTGTTGCATTTTGAAATATTTATCTTGAGGAATTATAGTCCAGGTACATAAAATTAGCAGTTGAGGGCCAAGAAGTCTGTTAAACAGCAATTAGCATCCACACCCATGCCACTACAAAGCATAACATTTTCATAGTACTTTGTGGGAGATAAAACTGGAAAATTCTGGATGTTTCAGCAGGTTAGGGTGGGAATACATATATAAGTCCTATTATGTCACACAAGACACCTTGAGTGGGGTGGAATATGGGAGCTTCTTGACCTCGCAGTGAAGCAGACCCAGTCCCTTTGTTCAATGCATTCTCAGAATGTGAAAACCTATGTTGAAGAATTTCTAGACTCTGAGGTTTTTTTTATCAGTTCAGTGATTCCTGGAGATTACTTTGGAGAAGACTGAAAAACAGCACAGGCTGCGGAGGAACAGGGAATCACCATGAGCAGCTCCTGGGATTCCACACTTAACTGTACGCATGTGTACTCCTGAAGCTGAAGTTGCTGCTGGTTTTATGGTGTAAAGATGGCAAACAGCGAGGGTTCATGAATCAAAGCTGGGCCAATAAATTGTTGCTTCCACTAGTGCACAAAATGTTAAGCTATTGCCCAGATTGTAAGGAAAGTGAGTTGTAGATTTGACCTCTGGCTTAGCTGCGGCTCTATGGTTTTCCTGTTGTTGGGCTAGTGGTTCTTCATAACAAGCATTCAACATATGCATGAGGGGTTCATCCAAAGCACAGGGCTGTCAGCTCTGGATATCCGCTTCTTCTTATCTTGTCATCTGGTATAACCAGAGGTGAATTGAAATTAATTTGAGATAAAGTGAAGACATTTCATTACTGTGCTCGTCTAGGGTTTCCAGCCAATATTAGAATTTGTTTAATACCACTTGTGAAAGCCTCTGCTCTATGTGTCACCCAGACTGGACTCCTTCCTCGACTGGTGAATCACACCAAATATAACCACCTGGAAGAAACTCATGAAAGTTAGCACCTCTATCATAGACTTCCTGTTGCCATTGCTGTGACAGATTTAATTTGTTCCTTGCCAGAGTATGCTTTCTCTAATCTCTCTTGTAGATCCTCAACATATGTTAACACAGGCTGGAAAGGACTGGGAGGCCTTCCAAATGTGATGTCAATTGGCACTCTTATCTTTTCCCTGTAACGTAACAAATTGACTGTATCCTGGAGATGCACAATGCCAGACTGCGTGACACATACCTGTGTTTAATGTAATGGCCCAATATTTCACTGTTTCCTCAGATGACTGAGCAGAATGGGGTGGCTCTACCTGAAGTGCGTATGCTATAGCAGTCTCAGGTGGTAGCACTTGAGGAGCCTCTTCCTTGCACATTCAGGGCCAAGATGGTGGGGGTGGGGGTGGGGCAGAGCTTGGCTTTGTGCTACTTGGGCCAGTTCTTTCAGCTACTTTAAGCTGAAATCTGGTATGGCTTTAAATTTCTATCAGCCTCCACTCAGAAGGAACAGTGGGAGGGGGGGGAAAGGTTGAGGAACCTGAACCTTCAATCCCTAAAAAAATAACCAAATATTGTAGCTTCCAGCAGCATCATGGGGTTAAAGGTGTCTAGAGAAGTGGTTGGTTACCTAATAGGCCACACAAATTAGGTGCCCCTCCTCTTCCCTGCCCCGAACCCCCACTTCCCCCCACCAGTCCAATAGGGGGCAGGGGGAAATTAGAATCTGCAATCCTGGTGTAAAGGGTAAGAACACAGTCCATGAATTTTTGAAACCAATAAACTTTCCTTCTTTTAAAATTTCAGTGGTAAAATCCCCAAATCAGGCATGATCAAATCTGCAATCAGTGCGGCAAGGTATAAATGATTCAGTTGACCAGAGAAGCTCCTCGCAACTGTTGCTCTTAAATTGGACAGCTAGATAAGCAAAGGTAATTATCTCAACATGCTGATTAGCTTTGAACCTGTGTTGATAAAACATAGTGACTGATGTTAAAAAGTTAGGTCTTTGTATTGTCTATAGGTTTATTAAGGCAAATCATTAGGTTGGAGCTTCTAGCCAAACGATCTTTAGTCATGGTGAACAGAACTCGACCAACAGCAGTGGTTAATACAATATCCAAAGTCAAACCCTACGATATAGATAGTTCTTGAAGCTGTACACACACAATATATTCATAATCTTATTATATTATTTCCTTATCAGGTGTATTTGGTTGTAATTGTCAAAAGCAGAAAAGCCAGCTGTTCTGCATAGGAGGAGTTAATTACAAAGAATTGCAGAAAACCCTTTTGTCTTAGGTAATATTCTGCAAAATAGCTGCTCTCAGTGACCTTCAATGTATGTTCAGAGATTACAATATAATATAAAGGATGTAATGAAGGATTTCCTTAGTCATAATAGTACATGGAAGAAAGCAAAACCAAGCTAAGATCCCAGGAAAGGAGACCCTACTGAGTCCTACCAAATATAGTTATTAAAAATGGAACCAAGTCAGCATTGAGAGCAATTCAAACTCTGTTTCCCTCATTCCCTGCATCACAGCAGCAAAGGGTGGATTGAGATTCAAGACCACTGAATGGAAGGCACCCTGGCTTTGCTGAATTTTGTGACTGTCACAGTGCATCTTGTTGTTGTCATTCCTTGTAAATGCAGTCTCCCAGATTGATAGAGAAGATGTATTCTGGAATGTGAGATGCAGCAACTGGGAGACGTACACCAATGGGGTGTGTGCTGGCTCATTGGAAGATACTCAGCAGAGGGCATGATGGTGTTGAAATAGTATTAAGATGCTGCTGCAAGCACATTTTTCATTGTACCTGTGCTTCACTGTGTTTGTGTATATGAAAAATAAACTTGACTTGAGTATTAGCTTGTGACTCAGGAACATGCAGATGCTGGAATCTGGAGCCGCAAACAATCTGGTGGAGGAACTCAGCAGGTCAAGCAGCATCTGTGAAGGGGAAAGGAATTGTCGATGTTTCGTGTCGTGACCCTGCATCGAGATATGCTGCCGTGCCGGTGGTGGAAATTGACTTAAATAAGAGGGTACAAATCAAGATGGCATTAATTTGCTTTGAGCATACTTGGGCTGCAGCTTGGTTGAGGAGACCTGTCAGGAGGTGAGCCTGCCCTCTTAAGATACCCAGCCTTGCCACATGGTGTTAATCAATTGATCTAGTCAAACATGGGCAAAAGAAGCGAAACTGTTAAATATTAGAATGGGTTTTTCATTTACTGACTCAGTGACACTCTTCTCCTGTGACACATCATGCTCCAAAATGTTCAAGGTATGGAAACTCAGCAATGGTGATGATGAATTGGAATTGGTTTATTATTGTCACATGCACTGAGGTACAGTGAAAAACTTGTCTTGCATACCGTTCATACAGATCAATTCATTACACAGTGCATTGAGGTAGTACAGGGCAAAACAAAACAAAATGCAGAGTAAAGTGTCACAGCTACAGGGAAAGTGCAGTGCAGGTAGACAATAAGGTGCAAGTTCATAACAAGGTAGATTTCATTGTTGAATGTGGGCACCTTATCCTTGTTGGAAAATTGAAACCGTGTTATTTTCAAAATTTGTGGTGCAGTTGTTAAAATGTCAAATGGGGGCATTAGAGCTATCTCATATACAATTTAAGCAGTGGGATCGTTAGCAGATATGAGTCACCATCTGAGGTCCATTTACACCACTGTAATGACACTGCAGTTGTTGACTGAGTACATTTGATTAACAGGGAACCTTGTCCACTTCCAGTGCACTTCAGAAATCATGGACATGCTGGACACAACTTTTCACTGATGAGAGCTCCTGGTGTTCACATGTAATGATCCTCATTGCAGAAATTCAGCCTGACTCCAGAACTAGGACATTACCCTATGTTCCAATAAACCAGAGTAAGACTGTGAGGAGCGCAACCTCCATACTCAGTGTGGGCCCTGATATTGCTTTATATCTCATAACTTCAGTGTCAATGCAAAATGCACTAAACCCATGCAGAGCAGGTCAGGTCTTACATTTCAAACTGTAAATATACCCCAAAAGGTAGGTAGGATATTTACACTGTAATACTTTTTACTTCATTGAGGCAGCATTGAATATTGATTATTGAAACAGGCAGTTATTATTGTTCTCTTATTTTTGGAGATGTGTGAAGAAAGGAGTGAATAGCAAATGTAAGTAGTGGAAGTTTTTCATATATAATGCCTAGTACATGAAAAGTAATCAAATCATTTGAGATTCCTGTGTATGCAAAGGCATTTAGAGCCCTTATAAGTATATTTTTTCAGCACATAAATGTAGTTTTTCAGAAGCATTATATTCTTCTAGCATCCTAATATTATTTCATTTCTTTTCTATACAATGCTCCACAATAAATAATACCATAATCAGGAATTTTTATAGATGTATCACTTTTCAGTCTGCATTCCTGTGCCCTCTTAGTTTGCGTTCAATTCATTTCCTAATGATTAGAATTGAGAACTGAACCTCTCATTTCACACCTCAGCCATTATAGAATATTGGAGGAGACTTGGGGGTAAAACTTGGTATGCTCGGTGCCTATGTTTTAGGCATAAAAGAAATGTAACTCCCACAAAACTGAACATACTTTTAGCCATTCCTTACAAATAACATATCCCCCTTGCCTGTTTCAGAAGCCCACTGGGATATTCATTTCCACAAAGAAAGCAGGAACTCAGCAATCGCACAGCCCGAACAGAGCTGAGTCCAACATGTAACTCTAGAAAATAAATGCTTTTAATGAGTCAATTAATTGCAGTTAATACACGCAATTACAAGATAGCAAATTAACATTAATTTTGTAACATGTTAATCGCTCACATTCATGAAAACTTGCAGACAAAAAAATAACAATATTTTGTACAATACTCCTCACAGGCCAAATCCAACCCACCATGAAGCCCCACGTTGGCATGAACAGCATTCCACGGAGAACCCCCCTCCCTGGTCATCATGTTGTCAAGAGCCTGCCTGGCAGATGTATTGTCATGGATGCCACCCCTGGGCATCACTTTGTGACAGACGGTGCCCTGCCTTGTCATGGAATTTCTTTTCAGCTGCCATTGTGAAGCTCCCTTGGCTGCCATGGGCTTTTGTTGCAGGCATCCAGTGGCCATTTAGCCTTGGATCATCAACACCACACCTCCCCATCACCATCCTCACTGCCATGTTTTCATGGCTTGCCTGGCAGCCATTTTATTTCAGACTTCCCTAGGCCTTTAAACCCTCGCTTGTGCATCTTGATGGGGGAAAGAATTAGAGTTTCGAAAATTAACAAGATGTGACCTTACCTGCTGTGTTCCAGATGTACCCTGACCCAGAACCCTCAGACCTTGGCTGCCATGTTCTCTCAGGCCTATTGGTTTGCTACACATTCCCAGAGCCCCTGCCATCTGACAGGTTACGATATTTTCGGTAAGTTACTGAAAAAGACTGAGCAATTTTCATTGATCTATTTAAATTAAAGGCAAAGTGCTCCTCAGTGGAGAATGAGAGGAAATGTTCTTTCCATTGTTTAATGATATGATTAAAATTATGATTAATGCAGGATTAATTTCTTGGGTGATGAGCTAGATCAGGGTTAATTTCAGTGTTAATTCCACGTATGAGCAAACAGTGGTATCCGAGTCAGGAGCTCTCGTATTATCCCCATCTTACTTGAATGACGTTGGTGTGAAAGTTGAGTCTGATGGGGAAATCTGCTACCAATGTAATGGTGATGATCTCCACATGTATTTCAGTTCAGAGTAGTGAAATGCTTCAATTACAAAAGAAGGTGCATATAGCTTCAATGTGTAAGGCGAGGCTCAGGACTGAAAACCAGAATAATATCAACCATGAATGTTCTCAATGTAAGGGAAGCACTTATAAGAGGAATGAAAGACCCATACAATATACTACCTGATGAACAGCTTGAACAGTATATATGCTACACATTTCAATAATGAAAACAAAAATGATTTTAAAATTAAAGTGAAAGTTAATGGCCAACTTGCTGATATTAGCATGAATATAGCTGGTGCCTGCTTGATTAGGAACAGAGATACTTATATCAAGGAGCTCAGCAAAGTGGTGTTAACAAGAAGCATGTTGGATCTGAAGACATATTCTGGTGAGAGACTGAAAAACGTCAGTCAGATGCAATGTGCAGTTTGTCATAATAGTCAAACAGTGAAACTATCAGGTAGTAGCTGACTACATAAACAGGACAAATAGTTTCTCATAATGGTCACAAATATTTTCTCATAATGGTCATAAATAGTTTCTCATAATGGTCAAACAGTGAAGCTACCAGGTAGTAGCTGACTACACAAGCAGGACAAATTTATTCAGCAAAGATTGGTTCAAAGAATTAAAAGTGGATCAGAGAATTTTGCAACCACACACAGATAAACGTCTAGAGCAATGTACAAACCTGTCCAAAGATTTGGATACTATCATTAAGGAGAACAAAGTTGACATAGGCATTAAGCCAAATGCCAAGCAAATTTGCTGCAGGCTATATGTGTTGAAGGCTCAAGCAGGGGAGGAATTGGATGAATTTGAGCTGCATGGAGTGGTGGACAGTACAATTGTTGTGATGGAATGCAAGCAAGGCTGTTGGGTTCTGTGGAGTCTGCAATCCCACAATAGCAGCCTCAAGAATGAAGCAGTGGGCCAGCATCTTATCCCTATAGGGTTATGACATTGAATATTGAGCATCTAAAAAGAATGTGCAGCAGATGCATTATTCAGATTACTGCATGAAAGCTTGGATACAGACAGACAGAATGCAATATTCCACCCTACAGGCAATAGAGGATGATCTTTCTGTAACTGCAGTGGATACAGCAAAATTGATGCATAAGGTTTCAGTATTAAAAACAGGAGGGTAGAGCGCTTTGTGCAGCTGGTCTGACTTGAGCACATATTTAGATGAGAATATAAAGCTTATCCATCATAAACATTGTGAGGACAGACTGGCATGCCTTAAAAACCAGTCACAGAGTAGTTGTATCAAAACATTTACAAAGGAGAATAATAAAGAAACTTATAGCATTTGGGTAATATTGAAATGAAAGCTGTAGCTTTGTTCATAACAAAAACAGAATGATACAGCATAGGAACTGGCACTTCAGCCCATGATGTCTATACTGACCATGATGCCAAATAAAACTTATCCCATCTGCCTGTACATGATCCGTATCCCTCAATTCCCTTCATGTTCATGAAAACGCTGGAAACACTCAGCTGGTCTGTGGAAAGAGAAACGGAGTTAAGGTTTCATTTTTGGGACTCTTCATCAGAATTAGAGAGAGAGAGAGAGAGAAAAAACAAGTTAGTTTTCAGTAGCAGAAAAGGAGCTTTGGATAGAGCAAAGGGAATATCTCTGGTAGAGTGAGATCAAATGAGTAAATGTAGCAGTTAAGTAGTGGTGAGGATTGGATTATGCTTCCAATTGTAATATTGGTGTAATTCAGATTTCTCTTATAACAAGCAACAGCATTCTCACTCCCTGACAGTCCATAGGTAATTGGAATCACAAGGTTAACCAGCTTAATATACCACTTGCAACTGGTAGCGAAACTCCAGCCCAATGATACTTGACCTCAAAGATGTGTGCACCTGGAGGGTCGGGTTCAGAGAATTTAATTTTAATTTGAAAGCAATACACTGACAGAAAACGTTTTATAAAGCAAATAATGTCAGTGCAAATCCCCAATAAAGTGCTGAGTAAGATGTTGGTTTAATTCAAAAGATTGTTTGTCCTCGGACACAAACTCAAACTGTTCCTGATCCATAGCAGCTTCACCACGTTCTGCAGCTGCTCCTGGTTTTCAGGCTTAGCACACCCAGGCAATCACTTTCTCCTCGACAAATTTTGGGAATTTTGGAAGTGTGGTTGGTGGGTGTAGTACTGGTGGGCATGGGGAGGATTTGTCAGTAGGGGTCGAGGGTGAAAACAATTGATTGTCTGCTGCACCATTTAAGTAGGTCAGCAGAGCCACCTTTGTATCTCCCCATCTAAATAGCATAACATGCCGCAGGAGGTAGGCAATCTCTGAGAAGCTTTAATTCCACATTGCCAATGCCATGGTTCAGGAGATAAAAGCTGATTTTGGGGGACTCCTGCCAAGAATGAGAGGGTTGGAAAGACTATCTGACTTCCACACCATAATGACAGGGACAAGTTTTATAGACCTACACTGTTGTCTTATTAATAAATAAAAAACACAGCTTCTCACAAATCAGCTCTACAACATTACATGCTTTCTTTCTACTCCTAGCCCTGAAATGTGTGCGTTGAAATGTTAGAAGAAAAATCTGATACATACTCAACAGGAGACAGTTGTATAATGCTAGCAGTCGCTCACAAAAACAAAAAAATATAGCAAAGTAGAAGGAATCAAATTTGGCTGAAACTGTACAACTTGGTTATTATGCTGTGTGTGCTCAGTGCATCTTTTACACAGCAAATTGTCAAAAGGAGGTCAATTTAGAACAGCCTCGAGGGTTGCAGCTGTAATCAGCTTGTTAGATTTATTTCTGAGAAGAAAGATGCTGAAAGGCTGACTATTCCCAGCCCAGACAGGGTGAAGAGGTCAGCCTGGACTGCTGGACCATCATATGAAAGCAATGTGACCTTCTTACAGAAAGATTTCTCTTTTACATGATCTTTAGTCCTGTTTACCTCAAATAATGAGGCAGTTGGCTTTTGCTATTGAAACAGATAGAGAACTGTCATTTCCTTGCTCACCAGCTAATCTGCCCTTCCCCAGTGACCCTTAAATCCCCTTTGATACGTATGCTAAGTATTTTTCTTACCTTAATGGCTGGATCTGGATCTGTTGAATGCCAACATCGTACCTTATCAAGCAGGAGTAGAAACAAGCTGCAATAAATTATCAAGCTAAAGAATCCATTTTTAAAGCATGCCTCAATCATATCCACACATCTGTGGATAGTTTTAAAAGTGCAAGAATCAATTCATAAAATTTATTTCATCACTACACAGGACACGTAAACAAGCACTGGTGCTATTTGATGTTGTTATATGACCTGATTCTCAGATGTTATGAATTTTTTATGTAATCTGCTGATAAGTGTATATACAATATTTACAAATTGTATTGATATTCATTCTGGTTCCTAGTTCTTTGACTGGGAAAATCAATACGAGGACAAACTTTTATGTGTATATGGGTTCTAATCCAGAGCAGAAAAGTTTTAATATTGTAGTTAGTGGTCATATTGCAGATGTACTTTTAGGCTGGAATAATCAGGTATTTTGATTTTTAGCCTTAAAATTGTGTCAAATGAATTTGTAGGGAATGGTAACTTTAAAAGAATGGACCAAATCAATTACAAGAACTTCAGTAAAACATTGTATACCCAAACACAATTACTACAGACTTACAGAGGACAGTGAATACAACCCTCTTAGTTGTGCTCTTCCTTTGATATCAACAGTGTGAAAATCAGGATACCAGGACATTATAATAACTTTGTTATAATAAGACTAGGACTTGGCAGCAAAATCTGCATACACAGTTTATTTTTTGGAAGGACTTGTGGTTAATATTGCATTGTCCAGAACTTTTCTTGAGAAGTATTTCCTATTCTTCTGAAGACATATTGATTTGTTTTGTCACATCCATGTTAGCATATGATTTTACAGACTACAAACAAATCTCACAATCCTGAAATACAGTTGATCTATTAGTGAGGTTTGTTATTCAGCTATCGTTAATGCCGATAATTATTTTCTATTATGCAGATGGTTATAAAAATATCTGTAAAAGTCAAAACTCAGCGACATTATGATCAGAAAGGAGAAACTCTACCTTATTAATGAAGAAACCACTAGCCATTATAGACTTATATCGCCACAGTTTCTTGTTATTTAAAATAAAATCAGTGTTACTAAGGTCTGACATAATTTATAAACAGGACAGCAGAAACTTTAGAAAAAGAGTTCCCTGACAATTCTTAAATACTAGGGCCCCAACCACCAGCAATAACTTTCAAATAAAAAGGAGACACAATAATGCTGGACAAAGGAGTTTCCAATTTTCAGAGACTACCCTGGGCCCTTATGTGCCTCTCCCATTGATTGGAAAGTAAGTAGGAGAGGCTTGTTTCACTCCACGCTAATAGAATACTTCTAAAAAGAAGGTGGCACCAACAAAACCCACAGTGAATGAGGTTTCTTGGATGCCGTGAAATTGTAATTATTTTCCTTCTTCTACATGCAGCAGAGAAGATTTAGTTCCAGGATACTGACTGAATGAATGTATCCCCATCATGACTATTGCTCTTCATATTCAGTCCTCTTATCAAACTTAAGCCATCCTGTGAAACTGGCTTGCACCCACTCTCTACCATGTACACCTTTTCTGTGATATTATTTAGCAGAAATACAGTATATAAAGAACCTTAATGTAAAGAATGACAATATGTTATGACAACTTGAGCATTGCTTTTTCTGAGTAAATCCTGTCAATCCTGTAGTATTTTATACTGAATTACACATAAATGTCTCATATATGCAGCAAAACTCCCACGACCAGATGATAATATTTATATCATTCATGAACCAGACTACTGACTTCACCAGTTGTATGGTTACAGTTCACTCATGCTATAAATACAATCAATCGCCAACGGGGGCTGTATATCCTCCACTTCAAATGTGTTCATGACATTCCCATGTGGTTCTTATCCAGAGGATGTGGTCACAAATCAACTGCTTGGAGGCCTCCACAGAGAGGGGAACAAGAACAACAATTTTCTCTCAATTTTCCTTAAAGGCACTGCACCCCTCAATTACATTTCATACGTCACTTGTTAAGTCAATACCTGTTTGTTGGAAGTGTTCTTGCTTTCCATTTTGAAGGTACAGTAGTTCACCATGATTGCAGTGGGGATCAATATAAACTACACTCTGTGTCCTTCTGATGTTGAACTCTGAACTTTGCCCCTGGATTCCTGACAATCACCTGAACCAGAACTCGGGGCAAACAGTTGAGGTCAACACTGTAAATATGCAGACTATATATTACACTGAGATCTGACGTAAAGCAAAAGTTAGTTAAGCACACTTCTAGCAAAAGTCCTGCCCTTTGTTCATTCTTTATTTGTCTTAACATAACTGACCCTATAGTTGTATTTCAAATGCTTCTGCTATGTTTATTATCTACACATTTTTCTGATACACTAGATCAAGCATACCTGTTTAAAGTAACCTCTGCTTTATCCGAATACAACAAAAATCCCATTGACGGGACAGTAGCTGTATAAATGTTTGAATGTGATTTCAATATTTATTTAAAAAAATGTTTCTCGTTAACTTTTGAGGAAGACAACAATCCCGACAAATGTCTTTGCCCAGAGCCAATGCCTGGAATTCTGCAGAGTCCTGGCACAGAGTAACAAGGCTGTACCTTGCTTTTACCTCTGCTGGTCACACAGAGCACACTCTTCATTTCAGCCACATCACTCACTGGGCAATTGCTTAGTCCACACAGGAAAAGAAACAAACTACAAGGACGATTACTTTTTGAGCCATTTGTTATTAAAAGCAGGCTTCCATGATCTTTAGGTGAAATGTGGGATGGCCGGGCACAGTTTTCCTTGGCTGCCTTTTACCAGAGGATGAGGAAAAGAAGGAAAAGTGACCAATCTCAGTAACTTTATCATCCCACAGCTGGGCAGGCCATGAATGGATGGCCAGGGGCACTTGGAGCTGAGGGTCAAAGGTAGAAGGGTGTTGAGCACCAGCTTGGCTTCAGGCTGCATTTTAAGTGGTGCTGCTATACAAAAGAAGCCATGGCTGAGTTCACATGCTCTTCGTCAGCAATAGATTTATTTCTAAAACAAATATAATCCAACCTGAGAGAATGTCAAAGCTGGGGCTGTGAGGAGGGTTTTTGTTATTCAATATGGAGTAAGTTGTAAACTCAGCAAGAGAAATGCTTTAAGATGGAACAATGAGAAAAAGAAGCTGAAAATGTGGGAATTGTTTTTCTGAGTGTATGTTTAAATGTTGGATTTTGACCCCTTTTGCCTATCTTTGCTTTGCTCTTCTGTGTCTTGGGTATAGTGGCAAAAGACAGCTGTGATTGCAGGCAGTATCACCACTGGTCAGCCTTGCAAAGAACCCGCACAGGGTTCTTATATGATGTGCATCAGCCATATGCTGATAGCATTATTAACATTTCCACATTAGAGAAGCCATAAATTAGCAGATTTAATCTGTTTATATGTTGCTATTTTAACAATGCAACTGATATCACCCTAGAGCTTTGGTCCCAGTGTAATTCAGTCCCAAAAGCTTAAAATTGAATGCAAAGCTGACCACCATGGACCAGGTTTTGTATTCTTACATACATCAGATATCAGGGATGGATGTCACCTTCTGCCAAGCTCCTAGCTTGTCTGTAGAAGTGCAGTGACAATCTAAGAATATAGTGTAAATGAAAAATGTTTCTTTTTTTTCCTGGGAATTCCAAGGTTTTTCTGCCAAACTGATGATGCTCAACTAGGGAGATCCCTGTGGAAAATCAGCCTCTAAATGTTTAAGAGCTGGTACAAATCTCAACAGAATGAGGAGGTGTTAATAACATCTCTCTTTTTTGTGGGTCAGCTGATTTACATAATTATTCACAGTTCCTCGTGCAGGTTTGGGCCTGTGAAACGATCCCACTAGTGGAGAATGTGGAAAATGGTGTAAAAGTGTAATTTTAGAGGGTAGTAAACCATTAAAGGATGGTGGGATTTGACAACAGGAATGTTCACAGCATAAGAACGTAGCAACTCTTTAATAGCCTATGCCGGGGTGTAAGGGTGTAACTGATGAAAATTAAGGAAAAGGAACCTCAATGGAAGGATCCAATACCCCCTACTACTTCATGTTTATTCAAACTAATTCATGTTTAATCTTGGAAAGAATTAGGAGTGGTACTGTTGATCCTTTGCTTAAATTTGAAGATATTTGGAGTTTATTTATTCAATACTTTCACATGATATAGATCCCTTTTCAATAACTTTCCAATTTAGAGGAACAGAGTTGACGACATAATTTTGCTCTGTTTCTATTGAGAAGTTTCAGTCCAGTCTTTTCTTTACTTTTTTTTTGTCTTTTTTAAAAAATTTTTTCAGTTTGGTTTGATATATTGTTTATAATTTTTCTTATTGATTTGGGGACTTATTTTTCCTTTCTTTTATGTACACAATAAATCTTTTTCTTTCCTTTCTTTTATATTATAAAAAAAGGAGCCTCTGTGTGCAGGTATGGATCAGTGGACACTCTTTGAGAATTGTATTCCAGTTCTCTATGCAATGGTGTATTTATGCACGGAGGCTGCAGGATGTGTCATAGTAATGTCAATCTGAGTGGAAAGCAGACATAACACATTCTTAAGGAAAGGTGTGTGGTGTATGAAGGCTTGCTTCAGTGTGAGTTAAAGTGCCTGTCCCTATCTGCTGGTGATATAATTTCTTGCCCATTTTTTCTTATGTATTTATAAAATCCAAACAAATGTAGCACAAGGGAATGCATTTGCCTTCTGAACTGTGTGAAAACAGTGGGAAAAAAATTGGAAGAAAATGGAAGTGGGTAGAAGGTAAGACACAAGTTGTTGAAGAGCACTCCCTGTACCAGAACCCACATTTGCAGAATCAATTGTGTCAAGATTTCTATTGAACACTCAGTCCCCTCCTTGTACCAATTACTGAAATCTTGAAACAATACCACATGAGCCTTCCATTTTCCAAAAAAGACAATTAATATATTTGGGCTTTTGCCCGGTGTTTGAAAATAGGCCCCAGAATGCCCCAAGCAACAAAATGCTATCTACTCGCTAATTTTTGCTAGAAACTGGGTTCCTGTTGGAAAATGGTAAAAGAATAGTCATCTCTTTTGGGAAATAGCCAAGTCAGAAGGAAATTCAAGAGGAAGTTCAAAGGAATAGGGGAATAGTAAATAAATATTGAAGGCCAATCACAGGGAAAAAATGTAAAGAAAAAGTGCGACTTAAATTCAAGTGCAGCATCAGGATTTTGGAGCTTAACAACTTTGGACAAAATAAACTGTACAGGGAATCTTCTGGCAAACAGTACAGCATTAGAGACCACTGTGTGCCCATGCACAATGATTACGGACAACACATGATCTACAGAACAGTCTAGTCCAGTTAGAGGCTCCAGTGCAATGTAATCAACTATAGATCAGCTAGCTAAGACTCAACAGGATGGTTGTGACAGACGTGTGTTAAATGATCCAGTAAGACCTATTAGGACAGTTAGCCATCTGGACTGCACCTTTCCATCACTGTCAGTGAGATCATCTTGACTTTCAACTTTTATGTTGAACGATCTATTCTGGATTCCACAAGAAGTATTTCATGAAACAGCAGCATCTCAGTGCATCACGGGGGAATCCACATTCCCAGGTAAAAGTGTGTTTTATTTTTGGGTCAGGCAACATCACACTAGTCTTGCATGAAAGAAGCCCCAACAGCAGGGACTTTTTTTTAAAAAATAGGCTGAGTAATTATTTTCTTCTATAAAATGAGGGAGTACTTGTTCAAATATCTTTATTTCTAGATTCTCCTTCAAAAATAACTTGTGCATGCATGCATGTACCTGGTCTGGTTTACAACATTAAGGCAATTTTTGAATGGAACTGTAAATTGGGCCCTACTCAAATTGAATAATTACATACAATCTTTAGGCATCAGATTTTGATGCCTTAGGCTGCAACTTTTAAACCTGCATATACTGTGGCCCCATCAAAGCAAATATGGAAAGCTGGGGGGAGGTGGTGGTAGTTGGTGGGGAACAGCACGAATAGCTGAAAGGTTGACGGACTGAATTAATGTGTCTGTGCATGATTATCGTGTGTGATGTGGTGAGAAATACATGTCCAGAAACACTTTTAAAATTAACTTAATTTTAAAGGTCTTTCATTTTTTATGTAAGAGTGCAGATTAATTTGTTGAAGTTTCTGTGGACTTTGAAGGCAGTAGTGCAGCATGCCTGGAGAGAAAATGTAATTGGCTAGACATCCAAAGTGCTATTGCAAAATCCCGAATATTAGCCGAACAAAATTTCAAATGTAAGAATGAGGACAGGAAATAAGGCAAATCTCCCCCTTCACAATTGACAGTGTCAGTTTCTGTTCACAGCAGTTTTTTAGAGTAAAACAGAAGTGGTCTCAATTTTCCACCTCACAAAGGGGATATTTAAAAAAAAGTCATTTTTGTAGCTTGCTTTCCTCCTTTGCTTCAAGTCAGGGGGCTCTGGCACTAAACGGATCAATGGTGTGAATCCATGAGCTGTGCCTTAGGTCTTCCTTAGGACTTCCTCAGATCTTTCTCATTCCCTTAGTTCAGCAACACAAGTGTAATCTTATGTTACTTCTCGATTTTGGCCACAGTAGAGGAACTGTGCTCAAACTTCTGCATTAAAGTGAAATGCAATATTGATTAAAAAAAAATTACATTTAATGATTGCCTGGAATAATCAGAGGGATGTTAAGTGTGAACACCTGAGAGGCAATTTTACTCATGAAGTGGAAAGGGTATATGTATCGGAGAGCTTTAACCCTGATTCTCAAAGTGTTACTTTCAGTGAATGCAGCTATTTCTTGGGTGAGCACGTGCAGAATGATCTGCATTTCCTGAGGCTGCTTTCTCCTTTGATCCTGCCACTTACTTTTCAAATAACTCCTTTAACCAAGTGCAGGCCCATTATTTCTTCCAGGCTGTTTAGACCATGCCAGTTGATAGTGAAATTTTGGGATGTTTTGGCAATACGTCAAACCAAGGTGAGGGCAGGCACGGTAGTGTAGCGGTTAGCGTAATTCTATTACAGCGCCAGTGACCCGTGTTCAATTCCCGCACCTGTCTGTAAGGAGTTTGTACGTTCTCCCTGTGACTGCGTGGGTTTCCTCCGGGTGCTCTGGTTTCCTCCCGCATTCACAAGATCACAAGATCACAAGACAAGGGAGCAGAAGTAGGCCATTCGGCCCATCAAGTCTGCTCCAAGGAAAAGGGAAAAAAGAAAAAGAAATGAGAAATTGGGGGGGGGCGCAAAAAAAACCCACACTATTCTAACCCCAATTTCTGGCCTTATTCCCATATTCCTTGATACCCCGACTATTTAGATATCTATCTATCTCTTCCTTAAACGCCTCCAATGATCTGGCCTCCACTGCTGTACATGGCAAGGAATTCCACAAATTCACCACCCTCTGGCTAAAGAAATTTCTCCTCATCTCTGTTTTAAACCTGTACACTATAATTCTAAGATTGTGCCCTCTGCTCCTGGACTCACCCACCAAGGGAAACAGCGTAACCACATCTACTCTGTCCAGTCCTTTCAACATTTTAAATGTCTCTATGAGGTCCCCTCACATTCTTCTGTACTCCAGTGAGTACAGTCCAAGAGCCGACAAACGCTCCATACGTAAGCCCTTTCATTCTAAAGATATACGGGTTAGGAAGTTGTGGGCATGCTATGTTGGCGCCGGAAGGGTGGTGACACTTGCGGGCTGCCCCCAGAACACTATTCGCAAAAGATACATTTCACTATGTGTTTCGATGTACATGTGACTAATAAAGATATCTTATGCTATCTTTTAAAGTGGGGGGGGTGGTGGGAGGGTATTGTGAGGTTGAGTTGAGAGGGAGAACAGCAGGAAAAATGAGTGAGAATCAGGGAGAGAGGAGAATGGGATGGTTTGCTTTGTGACTGATAAACATGGGTACCTTGGTGGACTATTAGGAGAACATCAGAAGCAATGTGGCCAATACTCGAGAAGAATGAATCATGCACTATGCTAGAATGGGAAATTAGATGATCAGAGGTTTTGTGGGAAGCATGTCAAAGGAATTGGAGGTAATTGCATAAGTAACTTGCGCTCAGAGCAGCAATAGAAGAGAAAGGTGTGCATTCAATGTTTCGACAGTCCAGAGAGAGGTTTGATTTAGAGGACAAGGGGAAAGGTGATTTCCCTTGTCATAGACAGCTGAATAATCAGGTTGACTCTTGGGGCAAATTTATCTTTGAAATTTTTGCAGGTGTTGGTAGAGGATTAAGGGATTTTGTGGGGCATGGGGCACCCGGGTCTAACAGGACAGTTGATACTGAAGAAAGGGATCTTTGTTGTTTGGATGATCAGTGGTGGGGTTTTGGTTGATGAAAACTGAGACTGACGGTTCTTGTGTTCCAACCATTTCCAGTGTTGGACATTTGGGATGCACTCTTTAGACTCGAGGGAGAAAGGAATGGGGCCATACAGGGACTATAACCATGGTAGGAGAAAGTGCAATTAACAGCTGGAGGTCGAGAGCTGCAGAAATAGTTGGAGAATAAAGAGGAGGAAGTAAGCAATTGGGAGTTTGAACATACAGTTTTAAGTGACTTGAGGGTGATGTTATTCCAGGGCCGCACACAGAAGGAAGTGAGGATGGGGAGGAGTAATGGAGGTGGGTAGTGAGGCATCTATGGAAGTGAACAGAGATGCCTTCACCTGTCATTAACATCGAATATATAGGGAAATGGTGAGGATGAGAACTTGACTGTGAATATAGGCGGGGGAGTTTATAAGCAGAGACAACAAAAGGAAACACAGAAAGGCAGTGAAATCAGAGGAAAGGAGCAAAGAGGTATTGATATTACAGAAGATGAGGACTTTTTCATTGCAGAACTGAGAGAAGAAAATAAAGTGGAATGGAGTCACTGCGATACAGAGGATAAAAATTTTGACAGAGAGAACTGTAGGCTGGGGGGGGTAATAAAATGAGGCAATCAAAGTAGGAAGTGGTAGCAAAGAAGTAGTGGAAGAGAACAGATGTAATTTAGCTATAAAGGTCACACGGCTGGAGTGTGGTTTGGATAAGACACAAGGCAGGAAGTACAGCCAGCCAGTCAGAGGTCATCAAGATGTAGGGTGATGTCATTTGTGAGCCAAGATTCTGTCAAAGCCAGGAAGCCCATGTAATCAATCACCTACAATGTAATTATGGTGAACATAATGTCTTGTTTGGGAGTGAATGAACATTCTGAAGAGAAATTCAGAAATTGACGGTGTTCAACTGCTGGCAGAACCTAAGGAGACAGTGTAGGGCAGGGGGACAGGACAGGGGGTGATGCAATGGATTGGAGTATGCTTTGGTGAGATGAAGTATCTGAGAGCTGAGAAAGGAAAAGTTGCATGAATAGGTAGCAGGAAGAGGTGAGGGGGGATAAAGCCCAAATGAAGGATGGAAAGGAAGCTACATGTGATGGGCTTGGGTATAAAGTGCTTGTCAAAATGCACATATGATTAGTCACACTGGAAATTCAATAAACATAGGTGTGTCAAAAATTGGGAAAGACAGAGGAAGAGGTATCAAAGGAAGCAGAGGGGGGTGGAGGGGATGGGGTTGTGGTCAGATGAATTCATGGAGCAAATGACTGAATCGATTTGATCTCTGTGCTGTTGGGGAGCCTCCACCATGAGCAGCGATTGCAACACTGGCCTGCACATCTGTATAGAAAAATATTGCAGGCCTCTTCACAAAGGCACAAACAGGAGAAATGTGATGTTTCATACAATGTCTTGGCAACACAGTTGGCTTTAATGAGTTGCCTTCAAAAGGAGAGGCAGAGGGAGTTATGGAGCACTGCAGAATATGTAGAATACAGCAGGACAAGGCTGTCATTGGTTGGATGAAGAGATATTTGGGTAGAGGACAGATGAAGAGGATTTGACAACTCAGGAGTAGACTTGCAGAGAGTTACAGACATAAGGTGGGGACTTAAATGGATTTAAATAAAAAAGAATTTTAAATGTTAAATGTTTGGTGATTGGGTGTCTGTGAAGGTCAGAAAGGTAAGATAAGATAGAATTTGATGTGGGACAGTATATTTTAAAATGAGCTGACATTCACTTACAATTCGCTGGATTAAAGCAAATGCACGTAAGTGACACAAGGGTATACATCTATGTGCAAAGGGATCAACAAGATGAATAAACAGACATTAATCTGAATACTGCCAATCCTGGTGAAGAAATCCTTTCAGTTTAAATTAATTCTGGAGTAAATACTGGAACTAAACAATTTATTTGACAACAAAAAGAAAATTTAAAAGATGTAATTAATTAAATAACAAATACTATTGCTTTGACATAATAGGAAAGGTTGGATATCAGCCCTATGAAGAGGACTTTGCAGTGCTGGAAGAACACTGCCTGAGGAGATGGTGGACTATGGTAGGACAGGGGTGGAGTGCTTCAATACTCTCACCTATATTCATGTGTAGCTCTGGAGGCATTGATGGATGAGCTGGAGAAGAGGAGCAATGTCCTCTACCTACCGGAAGCAAGGGACACACCAGGCTCCAAGTCAAACACCAGCAGAAGGAAGCCACAGAGGAAATAAATGGCAGGACTGAAGCCTCCAATAATTCCAGTGTAGAAAGAAATGTAATGATCTAACAGAAGTGGTCAAGGTCAGTAAAGGCATCTTCATTTTCCATCCCCACAAATTCATTGTTGCTCACAGGCAATATTAGTTTCCTAAACATCAGCATGGACTCCATGGGCTCAAAGGTCTGTTTTCATGCCGTATTTCTCTATGATAAGTTGCAATAAAAATGTGCATTAATGATGTGGTGTGTAATTTGGCATTCTGGAATTTGGTCACACAGAACAGCACTGGTGATTAATGTTTTGGCTACACTAGTAAAATATGTGCAATAACTAATCTTAAATATATTAAATGTAACTAGAGAATGAGGTAAAATCATAGAAAGCAGCTTAATTCATATGTCACTTGTAAACTAAATAGAAATGTCATCTTTGTATTCTTTCTGCAGAGATCCTCATACAGCACTCCAAGAGTTAAAACACTCTAAATCTAAGAGGTTAAAGGTTAATGTAGTTCCTGGTTAAAGTGGTTCTCAGTAATGGTAGTGGTGGTTTTGACTGTAACACAGATGCTAAGATACAAAAGGAATGATAAACAAAGGTGGTTTTGATGCTAATCCACAGCCACTTTTAATATTGTTTTGTCACTTGAAATAATTACTTATTAAGCATGATTCCAGGGTGAAGTGAGAGGGAAATTGTTTATTAAGAATGTTGTCTCCAAAATTATTTATTTGCGTTATACAATTTCACTGAAGTTCCCTGTTCAGTGTACTTTCAAAATTGTCTAGACGACGTGCTTCAGATGGTATCATCAAACTCAGACACACTAAGCTGACCATAAATTAGCAATGAGCTGAGGCTCCTGGAAGAAGATGCATTATAGTAGTTATAAACCATGAGAATTTATTTAAATAGACAGATACCATACATGCAAATCCCTTCAGTGCCATGGCAACCATCTTGATATGCTTATTTTGCCAAAGGTGGGAGGAAGGGCAATATTAAAGCTCTTGATGACATTGGAGTAAACTGTAATGAACTTTGACAGTATATTATTTTTGACCCTGGTCACTCATTAACTCCTAGAAGATGTACACTTTCAGGCTAGCTGCAGTTGACCTGAAGCCCCGAAGTCTTGCGGAATGGGCACGAACAATTTGTGCATTGTTACACGGGCTATTCATTGATCATGGATTCATATTGGTTCTGTGGTTTTCATCCAACTAAAAGTATAAGAAGCCATGTTGAAAATTTAATTTAAATTGAAATGATGTGGAAGAATTCTCAATTCCTCCCTGTTGTGAAGCAACTACCCTTGATACACACTGGGATTGGTCAGTGGAAAGATCCTTGACAACATTTGCTGCTCACATCCTAATCATTTGCTATGGTTTTCATTTAATTTTTACTATATTATGGAATAACAGAAAATTAATGCAGCAACCAGTAGTGAAGAGAAAACCTCTTTAAATAGAAAAATTAGTTCTAAATAATTCTAATTGAATGCCATTCTGTTATTTGTCAGGGTTATTTAGGTAAGTGCCAGCGATTGTGTGAGATTGGAAGGTAAATGAATGGCATTAGGGCATCTGAGCCTCCACTCCACCCTCCCCTCCACCCAGGCTGCGGGAGGCACCGTATTGATGCCAGTAGCTGTGGAGGAAACCTGCCACCATTTATTATGATAATCAGTCTACCTACTCCAGCCAGAAATGTCGTTTTCACATTGCTGCTCCGTATCGATTTTCCACAGACATCAGGGGATGAGCCTCAGCCAGAAAATGAAAGTCATAATTGTGATTTTTAAACAATCGATTGTTTCAAATGCAGCAGTTTCTATATTGCTGGAAGTGCTTTGAAATCCATCCTGAAATGCAAAATCCTGAGCACCAGCAGGGAAGACAAAGAGGGCTATTTCTAGTTGAAGTGGCTGTATATTATATGAAAGCAATATAAGGGAAGGAGATTGAAGCAGTTGCTCAGCCAGCAGAGGTTGAATTAACATGCACAGATCAAATGCCCAGTTCACTGAAGCACTTTAGGTTAATTATTGCTTCTATCAATATTAATTTGATCTGTAGGCCTTCATAATTTCTTCAAATCAGTACTTCCAGGGACACCATAATCATGTACAAATTTTAATAAATATATTCTCAAAAATCAACAGAAATAGAAGAAACAAGAAGGCTGTCAAGTTAATTATAGTTTTTTGAGGGTGATGGTGGTGAGACTGACTTTGAAGGCAAAATTGCATTAGTCAGATTTATTCCTTGAATAAAATACTCTGAATCAATATATAGCTGCTTCAGCACAAAAACATTTTTTTTGTTAATGAAGGTAACAATATCATCTGGTTTCTTAGCCACCACCTCTCTCCAATCTTACCTAATTTGCTTTCTAACTTCTTTAAAAGGAATGTTCCTCTAATCAAAAAGGAGATTGTATATTTGAAGGTTTTCCATCCAGTTTAGAATTTTATTTAATGGAGTGCTTCATGTTGGAAACACTTTGGCCTTGATTTGCCTTGTTATTTGTAAATTCTAATGCTTGAAATGAATTTCATCTCCTATATTAGTAATGTTATGAAAATTAAAATGGAATGGCATTGCTACAGAAAGGCATTTATGAGGTGGAATTTTGAAAGACATACAAGAGTTGAAGGTGTGCCAGAAACTACAAGGCAAAGTTGCCATGGTCAGTAACTGCTGTACCAGATGAGAATTACTTTTAGTGATCAGAATCAGATTTATTATCACTGTCTTATGATGTGAAATCTGTTGTGTTGTGGCAGCAGTAAAGTGCAAAAACATAAAATTACTATAAATTACAAAATAAATAAATAGTGCAAAAAAAAAGGAATAATGAGGTAGTGTTTATGGGTTCATGCACCATTCAGAAATCTGATAGTGAAGGGGAAGAAGCTGTTTCTGAGTCGTTGAGTGTGGGTCTTCAGGCTCCTGTACCTCCTCTCTGATGGTAGTAATGAGAAGAGGGCGTGTTCTGGATGGTGAGCTTGGTGCTGGATTAAGAACTTTTGTATCTTATCTTCTCTATCGCAAATGTTGGGCAGCAGCATCATCAAGCTGTCAGCTTGGTAGTTCAGCAAAGTTTTGAGTAGCAAATGGAACTATGGTGCATACAAAGGCCATTCAGTCAGTTGTATCAGCTCTGCCACAGCAATCAAAAACATCCCACTACCATTTTAGCTCTCCAAAGTCCTGCACCTCCCATTGCTTTACACATCTCCTTAAAGATGGAGTGAGTGACTGCTTCTTCATAAAACTAGAGGGGTTCATAACACAGAAGATCATTCAACTTGAATGGTATTCTTAATTCAGCACTGTTGTTCAGAAGTACTGTAACCAATTCTATCATTCTTGCCATTGATCAACTGATGTCTTCTGGCTCTGTGTCATTCAGAACCCCAGGAACAGTACTCAAGCTGTGGTTGAGCTAGTCTTATGTAAAGTTTTGTCATAAGCTTCTGCTCTTATGTTCTATGTCATGATTACCAAAAGAAAACATCCCATATGCCCTTTTAGCCACATTTATTGAGCTATCCTGCTACTTTTAAGGATCTGTGACATACACTCTGAGGTTCCTGTGTTCCTTCACATCAATACATTTACCCATCGATATAGAATACTTTCCATGAGTAATGAGGCATTAAATATGAGAACAAGGAGGTTTGGGTCGAACTGTACACAGCACCATTTAGACAACAACTAGATTACTGCATACACTTCCAGTCAGCACATTACAGCACTGCTCAAACTGCACTGAAGAGAGTGAAGAAGAGATTTATAAGGATGTTGCCGGATGTGAGGAAGAATTGGACAGGCTGGTGTTGTTTCCTTTGGAACACAAGTGGTTGAAGGGAGATGACTGAACTACAGAAAGTTATTAGGGGCTGGTTAGAGTGAATAGGAAGGACCCATTTCTTTTAGCAGTGAGGCCAAAGCCAGGGGGCAAGACTTAAAGTAATTTGTTGAAGGATTAAAGAGGAGATGAAGAAAGACTTTTCTCACTCTGAGGGTGGTAAAGTTCTGCCTGGAGGGGTGGTAGTGTCGAAAAGCATCATTGTATTTAAAAAAAAACTTGGACGTGAAGTTAAAGAGCCGAGACCTACAGGGCTATAGCTCGGGTGTTAGAAGATGGGTTTAGAATGTGTAGTTCTTTCCAGACTGATGCTGACATGATGAGCTGAATGACCTTCTTCTGTCTTATAAATTTCCTTTGATTCTGTGAAATTTTCTATTGCAAGCTTGGGTTTGCTTGCAGTTAGAAACGTCTCAGAGCTTCACACTGAAGACCTTCCCATAGAGCTGGTCATTGACGTACTCAGACATCAATTCAGCACACTCAGGAACTTCCCTTCAGACCACATTGCTGACGGCATTCAGAGACTTGCCAGCTAGGTATTAATTACACCAAAAAGTCCCCTTGAATATCTTGGCATTGACCACATATAGAAACTCTACTCTTACAGACCATCAATCAAGTTGACCAGACTGAGGAATCTTCAAGTTATGCAATCACTTATTTTGATTTATTAACTTTTTCAGAGAAAGCTCTATTGACCATAGTCAATATTGATAGCACAAAGAGCAAACCCAGGAAACAAATCTAGTTCACACTGTTGCTCACACTCTGATCCCAATATTGACTCATACCAAACCTGTCATCTGTGGCTCCTTAGTGGCACGGTTAGCTCTGAGATGGCAAGTTGTAGGTACAAGTCTCAGTGTGGGGGCTTTAGCTCAAAAACCTAGGCTGACACTCCAGTGCAGTACTGATGTTAAACTGAAGCCGTACTCTTATGGTAAGTGAGTATACGACACTCTGCAGCACTGCTTTGACGAAGAACTAAGGAGCCATCCTTACTACCCTTGCCAAAATTAATTCCTCAGTTAATGTCAGTAAGTATCAGGTTATCTGGTTAGTGTCCATTGCTGCAGGTAGGAGCTTGCTGCCATGTTTCCCACATTACAACAGTGACTGCACATCGAAAGTAGCACTTTGCGATTTCCTGAGGTTGAGTAAGGTGCTAAATAAATGCAATTTTTATCTTCTAATGTAGATTCATTTATCTGTACATTCTTTTCTGGAACTTATAATTCCAACACTTTGATGCCCTGTCTACTACTCAACAGTCTGTTATCTAAATCCTGCAGATCCTTTTAAGCACTATATTTTATTGAAGCACTTTAGAGGAAAGGATTTAGTGAACAACGACAAGAAATAGAACCATATTTAGATAAATGTATCACCATGTCTATCCAGCCCATTTCTCACTGGATGCTCCTCAATTTGGTTCTCTCAATTGAAATGAAGTGGACAACATTCAAGGGAAAGGGTACAATGAATCTGATTCAGGTTCCCTTAATAATATTTATCACATTTCTGAAACTTAAAATTACTGCACTTAAAATACTTGCTCCTAAATTTGGATAAGCCTATTAAGTTACCAACTCATTAGCACAGACTAACTTTACACTTCTCTAATTATAAACCAAAGAAAAGCCAAGTCATTTTCAATTTTGAGAATCAATGTTCAGGTAATTTGGAACTGGGATTGGAATTAAGATTCGGTGACTTTAAAACTCAAATCTCTCGACCAATCTCTGAAACCAAATGCACAGGGCATGATGAATGGTTAATTTAGAGAATCTATTTCTTGGCAAAGGTGAAGCCACTTTGTAAAGCTGCCAAAGAGTGTTAACCCACACTAAGAAGGCTAAGGAAGAATTGGCTCACATCCTTCTCTGCCCCAACAACAGCCAGGCCTCCAACCCCACTTGTCCAACACCAACCCCACTCCACCATTACCCAGGTGATGAGGGATGCCATTGACGAGTGACCCTCATTGGTTCATAGTACACATTTCATTTTATTGCATTTCTGTTAATGAAAGTTTCTGATTTTCTTAGGGATATAAATTAACCTGAAGTGTCTGAACTTAAAGGCAATAAATTAACTCAGATGAGTTTGAATGTGGTTGGTTCCCATTTAGTCCAATGCTTACATAATCCTCAGCATAAATTCAGAAAGTTAAGTTGCTTCACACAGGATATTTTTTAGATAATTAAGACCACATTTGATTAATGGGATTCAGCTTGTTAATGTGAATGCAGTTGAAGATGTACTTGAGAGACATTCAAGCATTTATAGTTCTACAATAGTTGTCAAAATCTGCATGATCGTTGATGGTTTATAAACAGTGACATTGACGGTGCCGACTACTCCTTTATATGTGAATTTGTTATTGTCATGGTTTATGTGTGCCATGGTTAAAGCCTTTTCACCTTGCCATCATGATGATGGTGAAAGTGTTTGTATTTACTTCATGAATATTCAATGATGCAAAAATTGCCCATCCAGCAATAAAATAGATACATAAGAGTAATGAGAATCTTTAGCTTACTTAAAAAATAAAGATCACCCAAGATTTACTTTTAATTATCTGACAACCTGATTATGAAACACAACTAATGTTTGCTAAGCACCATGAGAGTGGAACCTCAGGCTTTTCCTAGGTAGGGCACAATGCTTTGAGAAGTGGCGTGCTAGGACTGACTTTAAAACATAACTCTTGGGTAGTAATCATCAGGATGCAGTAACATTGAACTGGACCTTCTGCCTTCAGTGAGCCACCAATACAGTGGATTGATTTTACTTTGCCCTGTGGTAGACGTCATCATCCTCTGTTCCATGCTACGTCCAAGCTGGACTTCCCGGGTCATGCCCTCTTTTCATTGTTGCCATCAGGCCGGAGGTACAAGAGCCTGAAGACCCACACCTCAAGGTTCAACAATGGCTTCTTCTCCACTGCCATCAGGTTCTTGAACTGACCTGAAAAACCCTAATTCTACCTTGGACTATATTTCCCTCAATTTGCACTAATGTCATGTTTATTTTTGTTTATTTTGTCATGTAAATTTATGTGCAATTTATGTTAATTTAAGTTTATGTAATTTACATTTGTCATGTTTGTATTGTAATGTGCTGCTGCTGCAAAAAGCTAATTTTCATGGCACCTATACCCCGGGTATGTATGCCCATGACAATAAACTTGAACTTGAACAATACCAATTCATACTTAGCCATTGTAGTTACAGCTCCACATTCAAGGTGATTTGACACTAATCTGAATCAATTTTATTAATCCATCACCACTGGTAAAGACCCAGAAGTTTATTGGATTTAATTCCATGGGACTTCTTTTGTATTGCACAAAAAGAAAGAAGACTTGCATTTATATAGCGATTGCCATGACCTCAGGCTCTTTACAGCCAATGGAATGCTTCTGAAGTGGAGGAAGCATGTTAATATCGATTCTACTTTTTTGTAATGTGTGAGAAAATGTATCCTATGCAACAGCACATTTGGCACAGTGTTACCTCTTTCTCACACACTTACGCGTGACCCCAGTGACTTTGGTGTTACAATAGATGTAATGCCTTTTTCTCTTTCAGATTTAATTTCTTGCTCCACCATCTATCCAGAGTATTTGAAATATACCATAAAAGGCTATTTGCACCATAGCACTTTGAAGTTATTTCTGCACACTGATTCAAAAAGTAATGGTAATGGCCTCATGAATATTTATTTAGATGTGTGAGATGTTGCTCTCTGCCACTGAATAGAAAAAAAATGGAGACAATGTAACTGTGTGGGCACTGAAACATGAATAAATAATAAAATTCAGCTGAATGTCTTTTCCCCCAGTTTATCTCTGAGTTCAATATCCTGAAGCATAACACCATAGGTGCTAGCAGCTGCTATTTTAACATGGGAGGACATGCCGCAGCTGAGCCCAGTTCTAATGTCACCTGACATCCACACTTTCACAGGACGGCAAACAAAAACTCTCCCTAGAGTTGTCCTTCTTTAGGCCAGGTTTGCTGAGAATAATTATAGCTCCCTGACATTGTCCAGCTGCCCAGCTCATTCAACATCAAAAAAAAAACATAGTGAGCTAGTTGTGGAACTGTTACACACTTACTCTGGAAGCCATTGTGAAACCTGACCTTGTCTCTAACTCCAATGCCAGCACACAAGCTTGGGTGATTGTTCCTGGCTTTGGGGTCACCATGCCAATGCCAATTTCAAATGCCATGGAGGTCAGATGATTTGCCTTGATTAAGTGGCCAATACTTTTGTTCCACAACTTTGATTCAATGTACGTAAAGTTGTCTGAGGTCAGACTAAAGAGAGATTTCTTTGAAGTAGTCAATAGCAGAACTTGTCATGTAGGCTTGTCTTCATAGACAAATGGAGGTGAAAACACCATGATGAATTTTGGAAGATGAAATTCACTTGACCCTTGGCTGATCTGAGTCCACTTATCTACTCTTTTTATCTAAGTTCTGTGGCAAACATTAAAGTGAGTAGGTGGGGTGGATTAATTCCAGCTGTTCAGCAGTTATATCAACAATCTTGTTGTACAATCTTATATTGTACAACTCAGGTTGTACAACCTTATGTTCATTTATCACGTGTCTGATACTAATTAACCCCACCTTCCACTCTCTCTTTGCTCTACCATTGAGGATGTTCCTTGTAGCCTTTATACCTCTGGAAAACCTCACAATCCACAATTCTGGCCTGCTCCCTCTCTCTACTATTTGAAGCCATTTCTTATGATTTTCCACTAAACTATTTAGTGTCTTTTGCTCCTCCTTGTCTATGAGATGATCTGAAAATATTTTCTGTATCTATGGATGATATATTAACATAGGTTACTGTTGAGCAATTTTACACTGCAATGCCTCATGGACATGTTGAGGATCTAGTACTAAATTTGGAGACCATGCAAAACAGGTCTCCATTGACATTTTGTAACATCATATTGGAAAACTGCAATTGATTAGGTAAGATCTGCATTGTGAGAGCCACTAAAATTGTAGCAATGTAAAAGGTTTTTAGCTTGTGGGTTACCAATCGATATCTTCATTTATCATAGAAAATAATAGAACTGCTTAATGACCAGGATAAATTTTAACACCTTCCTACTGCTTTTGAAAAGCTTTTCTGTTCTGATTCATTGCCATTGAACAATTCTGTAGTTTTGAGAAAACTTAAAATGTTTTATTTGATTGAGGAGAAGCAAACAGTCTTCTAAAAGTGTTTTAGTTTCTCATATTTGTTCCAATTGATTTCAATAATGTGTTACTGTGTATATTTGTGTGGAGGACACCGCATGCTGGATGTTTTAAGGGTTAAAGGAGATCAGTAGGTTGGCTTTAATCTTTATTTCTTTGTATACTTGAGGGCATTTTATTACACCTCTGCACTGCTTCTATAACACCATCATTTTCTGCTGTAGAAATATAGACACATGGATCAATAGTTACAACATACTCCTGATGGGAACTTCACTAGAGATTCTGCTATGAGCAATCATACAGATTAGAACTGCTTTAACACTACACAGCATTCTTTTCCAAGAATCACATTGAAGAAAAAGAAAATAAAAATCCGAGGCTTTGATAGGTTTTGAAATTGATTTTATTCCATTGTGTTTTGAAAACACTTTCAGAGTTAAACAAGTAAAATGGGGATACACAACAGAAGAAGTGCTTGATTATTTTCATAATAAATAAACTGCCTTTGCAGAATCAAAGTTCTATATAGATTTGCAATGAGTAACAAACAAAACAATCATACCAGAAGTACAGTCGGTCCATCAGCATTGTGAAAGAGAAAGGACAGGTGAAGGTTTTAAGTGTGTGTTCGCCTTGAGAATTGCTCTAAGTAAGACTCCTGTCCTTCCTCTTTCTGATGACTGACTCACTATGGATTTCTGTTCTTTCTTCAGATTTCCAGCATTACCTTTTCACATACTCTCCCTCCAAACTTTACCAGCACTGTTGCTGCACCTTATGCATTGGAAGCACAGTTAAACATACTATCCTGAGATGCGATAGCTAAGATGTTCAGTTTGTACTGTCAGCTGAGCTTTACAGTAGCAGAGTATCAGCGCCAGAAGCTGTACCGGAGCCTGTAAACCATTTATCTGTTTATGGACACTGGAGACCTTGAGAAGGACAGAAAAGGAACAAATGTCCATCAAACTAGAAAGGCATGGAATGCCGACTGAATTATTTGCATATGTTAATATGATTTATTTCACGTGCATGATGGGTATTCATACCGAATGAAGCAACAAATTTACAATTTGACACATGCTAACTCATATCTCAACCAGATCAAATAACAGCAAAGAAAATATAGGTTGTAGATTCCATGATTCACCCTACTGCATCTTAAATAAGCTCAAATTGTTCAAGTGACAATGATCTTGCTACATTAATTTATTTTTGGGGAGGTTGTTGTAGAGTGTATGGGAACCAACAAGTTTGCTGGATGGGTTGCTTCAAGAGTTTGTGGCCGTTACCCACAAAAAGATTTACTATAAAGCATAGTACACTGATATAAACTGAAGAAAGGTCTTTGAGATGTTAAATTGCTGGGGAATAAACTTTGATGAAGCTTCCTCAATGCAGTAAATGATAAGCATGCTATCTGGATGCATCACGGCTTGGTATGGCAACTGCTCTGCCTGTGACTGCAAGAAACTGTAGAGAGTTGTGGACACAGCTCAGCACATCATGGAAATCAGCCTCCCCTCCATGGACTCTATCTACACTTCTTGCTGCCTCGGTAAAGTAGCCAACATGATTGCAGACCCCACCCACCCCGAACATTCTCTCTTCTCCCCCCTACCATTGAGCAGAAGATATAAAAGCCTGAAAGCACATACCACCAAGCTCAAGGACAGCTTCTGTTCCACTGTTATAAGACTATTGAACGGTCCCCTAGTTTGATAAGCTGGACGTTTGACCTCACAATATACTTCGTTATAGCCTTGTACTTTATTGTCTGCCTGCATTGCACTTTCTCTGTAACTGTAACATTTTATTCTGCATTCTGTTATTGTTTTCCCTTGTACTACCTCAATGTACCTTTGTAATGAAATGATCTGTATGAATAGAATCAAAACGAGGTTTTACACTGTACATGTAACGACAACAAACCAATTTACCATTAAACATATGTACCAAATTTACCAATTTTAGTTTGTTAGCCTGTCTATATAATCAATAGGCACCTCTATGCCAGGGAGTGGTTAAGCCCAGGTATATGGCAGAAGGTCTGACAGTCTTTCCTTCTTGGCTGTGAACAGCATGAGATCAAAAACACAGGTATGTGAATGTTTTTGAGGCGGTGTGTTGCATACACAGTCTAGTCTTTTAAAGAGCAATGTCTAGAAATTAGTCAGCACCATTTAATTATATGGTTTGTGGTGGGGCAATGAATGATTCTACAGTGGGCCTGCCACTGTAGCGCGATGCCTCTGAGTAGACCTTTATGCACTCTGCCACTGTTGAGCAGGTAAAAGGAAGCAGGTGATGCCAGGGTGTGGGCAAAGAGAGGAATAACGCAGGTGGGCGATTGAGCTTCATCATTGGGTATGTAGGTTTGGCAGTTGTGGGTGGGATTGAAGGCCAGGGGATGAGATTCGTGATGGGGGTGGAGGGATTGGTGATCAGAGAGTGTGGTTGTAGTCAGTAGATGGGATTGATGATTATTGGGTAGGATTTGTGCTCAGGGAATGAGATCGGTGGTCAGGTGGGATTGATAGTCATGGGATGTGGTTAGTAGTCAGGGGGTTTGATTGGCGATCACTGGTTGGTGTTAGTGGACAGCGGGTTGGTGGTCAGGGGTACAATTGATGGATGGGGCTCTGGTTGGTGTTCAGATGGTGTGATAAGTGGTTATGGGTTGGAGGGCAATGACCAAGGGTATTCAAGGGTATTGGTTAGTAGAGGTGGGGTCAGTGGTGTACTTCAAAAGGCACAGGTGAATGTCATTGGTCAGGAGTTATGATAGGTGGATAGAAGGGTGGGTGTTGGGTGATTGGTGGTTGGGGGAGCACAGATCAGGGCAGGGTGTGGGTGAATGGGTTAGATAATGATCATGAGGTTGGGAATTGTTTCGCTCTGGGTGCAGTGGGGAGGGGGGGTGGTGTCTGGTGTGCTGTAGAAGTAGCTACTTTAAATGACATCTTCCTGAGACAGATCCCAAGTGTCAGTCCAGGATGTACTCAGGAACCCACACCCCCCCCCCCCACCTTAATTCATGGAAAAGTATGCCTTACAAATGTTGTGAAGGACAGCGTCTGAATAAGTGATGGAGCTCCATGTATATGTGAGTGAGGGTTACATAGCTGGTGTTTGGGTTTGCACTACACCCAGAGTCCACTGTGTGTTAGCCCACCTAGCTCACAGAGGACCCAGAACAAAAACATGGACAACTGAAGTCCCCGATTTTCATTGTTATTGAAGTTGGATTGTTTAGCACACAGCAACCTAGTGTTGTACAATCTGATTTTTACCTAAAAACTGCGAAACAACGAGGTCCAGCAAAGAATTACAAAATTACCAACTAATTGCTTAAATTAACCAGGATAACTAATAGATGTTGAGAACAATGAAATTAAAAACAGAAAATGCGGAAACACTCAGCAGGTCAGGTCACAACTGTAGGAAGTGAAACAGAGCTAACGTTTTGGGTTGAAGACCCTTCATCAGAACTGGGAAACAGACAAAAGAAACTCATAAACTGCAGGGAGGTCAGGGGAGGGGTATGTCTCTGAAAGGGTAAAACAAGGGTGACCATGGTGATGAGCTGTAAACAAGGTTGTCAGGTCAATGAGTGCCTGGGAGCAGTTAGGGAGGAGGAACAGAGAGAAAAGAAAGTGGGAATTGCAAAATGCAGAGCAGGAAGATGTGTTCGGCAAGTCATGCTGGGTATGTCCTTCACTTCCAGAGAAAAGGAAAAAAGAAAAACCTAACAAACTGAGCCAATATTACGGATGAATGACTGATACAAACAGGGAAATCAAGTTACCTGAAGTAGAATTCAATATTAAGTCCGGAAGGCTGCAATGTGCCCAGATGGAAGATGAACTGCTGTTCGTCAAGCTTGTGTTGGGCCTCATTATGCAGGTAAGCACAGGGCGCCACAGACAGATAGATCAGAGTAGGAGTGAGGTGGAGAATTAAAGTGGCAGCGTTATTTCCAGCATTATTGGAATTGGTTTATTATTGTCACATGTACCGAGTTACAGTGAAAAACTTGTCTTGCATACCATTCATACAGATCAATTCATTACACAGTACATCAAGTAGTTCAAGGATGACAGAATGCAGAATAAAGTGTAACAGCTATAGAGAAAGTGCAGTGCAGGTAGACACTAAGGTGCAAGGTCATAACAAGGTAGGTTGTGATGTCAAGAGTCCATCCTATTGTACTAGGGTACCATTCAATAGTGTCTTATAACTGCGGGCTAGAAGCTGTCCTTGAGCCTGGTGGTACATGCTTTCAGGCTTTAGTATCTTCTGCCCAATGGAAGAGGGGAGGAAAGAGAACATCCAAGGTGGGAGGGGTCTTTGACTATGCTGGCTGCTTTACTGAGGCAGCAAGAAGGGTAGACAGTCCATGGAGGGGAGCCTGGTTTCTGTGATGTGCTGAGCTGTGTCCACAACTCTCTGCAATTTCTTGCGGTCCTAGTCAGAGCAGTTGCCGTACCAAGCCATGATGCATCCAGATAGGATGCTTTCTATGGTGCATCAATAAAGATTGGTGAGGGTCAATGGGGACATACCAAATTCCTTTAGCCTCCTGAGTAAGTAGAGGCGCTGGTGAGCTTTCTTGACCGTAGCGTCTAGGTGGTTGGACCAGGACAGGCTCCTAGGAACTTGAAGGTCTCTACCCTCTCAACCTCAGCTCTGTTGATGTAGACAGGAACGTGTGCACCGCTCCCCATCCTGAAGTCAATGACCAGCTCTTTTGTTTTGCTGATATTGAGGGAAAGTTTGTTGTCATGACACCAAGTCACTAATCTCTCTATCTCCTTCCTGTACTCCGACTCATCATTATTTGAGATGCAGCCCACTACAGTGGTATCATCTGCAAACTCGTAGATGGAGTTAGAGCAGATTCTGTCTTGGCAGACATGAGTGTATAGGGAGGAGAGTAGGGGTCTGAGGATGCAGTCTTGTGGGGCACCAGTGTTGAGAATAATCATGGCAGAGGTGTTGCTGCCTATCCTTACTGATTGTGGTCTATTGGTCAGGAAGTCAAGGATCCAGTTACAAAGGGAGGTGTTGAGGTCCCAGAGTTTGGTGATGAGTTTGATGAGTTTTCTGTTTTTGTTTTTGATTTCCAGCATCTGCAGTTCTATTGTTTTTTAATTTTCACTTCGATGTGGACAAAGTTTGCTATTCCAAACGTTTTAAATAAACCTAACTTGCTTCTTCAACTACCCCTGAAGCTGACACTGGCCGATCTCTGCTGCAGATCCTGACACTGAATCAAGTTCGAATGATTCAGCCTCAGTAACCCCCATCCCCACTCCTATGCCTACCCCTTTTCTGATACAGCAGTCGCAGTTATCCATGGAATGAGCTTCAGAGCTAACATAGATCAGGTAGACGTAAAGTTTGCCTCACCAATGTTATCTTGGGTTTCTGACAAGGCAGAACTATCCACCTATAGCCTGAAAGGGAGTTTGGTTTCAGGGATAGACGGGCAGCTGGGAATGAGTTGGAGAAGATAGAAATAAATGTTCTTTTTCCTTCAGATGTGTCCCCACAGACCATTGCACTTCCTTTGTTTTCCATTTACGTCAGTAATTTGAGCATAGGAAATGAAGTTAAGTCTGCCTATCATTCCAAAACAATGATGTGGTAAATTGTATTGGGTACAGTTCCACAAATGTTAGCCCCACAATGATAGCCAAATTAAGTAAAAGGAAAGTTTTAGATAATTATTCAAGGATTGATGATTACAATTATGAACAAGAGCTTAAATAGCTTAAGTATTTTCAGTTGAATAGAAAAGATAAAGTGATACAAATTTAGTGGAGGTTTCCAACATTATTAAAGATTTTGAAAGGGCAAATAGTGAAAGATAGTTTCCCTTAGATGGCAAATTTATAAAGAGGGCCACACATTCTATTTTATCATTAAAAGGAAGGTTGGGGGGGGGGGGGTGAGGGGAGAAGTGCTTCTTTTCCACAGAGAAGGTTAGTTGACTATACAATGCTAACTATAAATAGTGATTGAGGTAGAGACTATTTGACAAAGGGATTAGACATGTTTTGTAAAGGAAAAGACAAAAGAAAATGGAGGAAAAAAAGAAGGAAAATGGAATGAGGTCACTTCAGTTTGAGTAACCTAAACCAAACATACCAGGGCAATGGACTAAATTACCTCTTCCTCTGCTGTCACTTCCATGATTTATATAAGCAGAAAACTGCAATCAAACATTTTTAATCTGTCATTTATAGGCAAAAGAACAACAAAGAAGTTACTAGTCATGGTGTGAATGAGGCTATGTCTTGGAATACCTGTTCTCAAAAATACTTATTCACTCTAATCTACGTTAGTTTAAATCTTTAAATATTTGGAAAGCTATTAAGTGTTTTAAAAGAAAGTATTTTTGTTGCAATGTTGGGTAAGGACTGAAGCAGGATTGGCAAACTTCCTCCACACTGCTCCATCATTATGGTTGGACACTCTGTTTGCAATGATCAGTAAAGAATATCCATTGATGTACAATACTGGTGGGCTGCAGAAGTATCCAGAACTGTACCCCAACTTGGGTTGATGGTGCACTGCTGGAATCTGTAGAGTAATACCGTGGCTAGGGTCAATGTTTTCAGAAGGGAAGAGGGAGATGGATGAAACATATTGAGGGCTTGGCCTTCCATTGCATTCATTGTAGAATCAAACAGAAAACATCTCCATGGAAGCCACTTTCCTAACTCTCTACCTGTCCAGGATTTCCTGCCAAGGTGAAGTACAATTGTACATAGTGAACAATATTACTCTGAGTGGTAGAGAAGGTATTTGAAGCCTAAGGCTTGAATCTTGCACAACTGATTAGAGAGCAATCAATTGCATGAGGAGAGTACTTCTAAAAACAACCGGAAAGAAATATTAACTCTTCTGCCTGCAAACATCTGCACCTCTCAGATTTGCTGCACTCTATGCCCTGCCTGGGGAGCAAACTGAAATAGCATATAACCTGGAAAAATTAGGTAGGATGCTGCTACATTGTTTTTCTGGACTGAATTCTATTCTAGCACTCCTTCGCTGGGAGGAGATTTGCTGGCAACTAGAAGCTTGAGATCACTGCTTAGGATGGCAGCATTCACAATGGCAGCACTTCTAAAATGGCACTTATCCGCATCAAATGAGGACATTTGTCATATCTTGGTGCAATGGGGCAGTGAAAACATGGCTGCTCCTTTACACTTCCATGATAAGAACCAAAGATGAAGTATTATTCAAAGTAGTATTAATTTATTTATTTTTCTTCATTTGAACTGTTTCACTCTTTTTTAATCTGTTTATCTAGTCAAGTTTTCTCTGACCATGTGTAATGATGCCCTGTCGTGTTTCTGCAACATTCCTCTTGCTCTCAATTAAAGGATACTACGAGGCAGCTGGACTTCCCAAGTATGTATAGAACAGGGGAAAGGTGACAGGGCCCTCCTCCTCGAGCTATGGAGGGGCCTAGGTCTGCTTAGGAACAGTATTCACCTCCTGTCAGCACAGAATGAGTGAAAAAGCAGGGAAAATAAAACCCAGTTTACTTCTGCAACTAAAATGTTTGGAGTTGTACTCACAGGTAGATCAGGTATTTGTCTTTAGGCCTGTTGAAATGCATTGTCCTGAGGCAATGGGGGCAGTTCATGGCAGAAGCCTAGATGTGCTTCCATGTGGACAAACATAAAGAGTCTCACAAAGTGCTTTATCTACTTATAAAAGGCCCATTAATGCATGTCGTGGATTCAAATGCATTTTTTATGGATCAGGTGCTGTATTTATATTAACAGTTGATATATAAGCACTATTTACATTTCTGAGCACATTTAAGTTAACCAGCCATGAAAAACTTTATTACTGTAACTGGCATTATAGCATTCTTTGACATGTTAGTCCTTCTTATCTAACACATTGTTTATGATTCCCTCATTAAAAGAAAACTACTGTATATAAAAGCTATTCTCTGTGAAATACTCGCTATCTTATTATGTCTTTTATTAAGCTCTCAAAGATCATAGAATGATGTGGAAATATTCTAAAGACTAGAAAGGACTGATTAAACCAGAATATAAACTATAAATAGGTTAGTGACTAAATATTCTGACAGCAGTTAAGCAATATACATCTAAGGCTGTGTGTTCATTTGATGAAATGTTAGTCAAGGAGATTACTCAGAGCTATTCCCTCTTCGACGGAAGGATGACATAAGTAGAATTCGCCCGCACATCCAGTGAAGCAGTGTCATTGCAGGGAGAGAAGCCCCCGAGAATTTCCCTCTCATTGGCTCAAGTTCTTCTGAAGATCAACTAAAAACCAAGGCTTTAATCCCAGTTTAGAATGACTTTTGCAGCTATTCCAATTCCAAACATTTTTGATTACTATTGTCATCCTTGTCCTAAGAGGAACTGTAAAACAAAAGAAACACAAATGGTGTCCAATTAAACCTGTTAGCAAATTAAATATTATTTTTGTTTGCCCATTAATAGAGAGTGTTCTATATTGTAGTTAATTAACATGGGAATTAGGAAACTCAATCTGACATTGTTACTCTGGACATATGGAGAATAATTTATTTAAACCGTTTCCATGGACATTAAGTGACCTCAAAACACAAGGCGGTTTTATTAATTGACTGGTCCATCAGTAGACATTAGATTCCTATTATGCTAAAACATGTATTAATTTCTAACACAGATTTACTGTTGCTCTATTAGCCTTTATCATAACCTATGCTCTTCTGTTCCAGATAGACCAATCTCTGTTTTGGAGTATGTACCATATTGTGCCCTTGAACCCCATGTCAGGAGAACCACAATCTTTGCATGCTTACTCAGCCATATGGGTCATGTCTGTAATCAGTAAATCTATGACAGATCAAGCGGATGGTCTATCTGCAGTAGGGCAATTAACACAGTGCTGGAGAGTCATGCATAAAGGGACTAGGAACTTGATGGGCCGCAGATGACAGTAGCTTTTCTATATTAGATGACACGTTAGATACTGGAATACTACAGAATGCAAGAAGCAGGCATTAACTGAACAATTTCTATTGTATTCTGTTTAGGACCCCTTGGCTGTAAATACTCTGTAGAAATTGGTAAAAATTCTAACTGCCTGGTGGGTGCAAAGGTTTCCGATTTAACTGGAGAACAGCACAGACCCAATCTGCGCAGGCTTTGATTCCACTGCTAAATCTGTGGGGCTCAAGTTCGCTCCCTTGAGTATGCAAATTAGTGGTTGGCTGAAGTTATTAACTTTTTTCTTATAAATCCCTCCAGATAAATCATCCAGATGTTACGTTGTGAGAATTTGAAGTAAAATTCAGGTCATTCACAGAGCTTGGATTAGGATTTGCATCTTGCAGTTCAAACCTGGCTGAGAGTGGTCATGCCTGGAAAATCCACTAACAAGGTTAAACTTGAAATAAGGTCATCTTGAGGGGATGGGAGGGGTGGCAGTAAGCAGCCCTGCTCCTTCTTACCCACAAGTAGGATTGTAATAGCACTTAATTACTCCGCATAGCCCTTCTCACCTATCTTTAGCTGTCTGGTTTCCTGAAGCTTTCACCCTGAAACTTTACAAATCCCAAATAAACGTGTTTATCTGTGTAGAATGCTGAATTCTTAAGGACACAGTTATACTTTAGGTATTGGATTTATCCAGGCATCTTTGTAATGGGGTGGGCTGTAAACAAACTCAGTTGCATTCAGCTCCCCTTTGCATTGATTCCAATGACAACAGGAATGCATCATGTTTACTTAAATGGTTTGCTCCAGGTCTTCGACAGCTGGGTTTTCTCATTCTGTATGCAGGTTTCTTCTTTCCGACAATCAGAGCCAAAACTAATTCTGTTAAAATATCAGGGTCTGTGGAGTCTTGCTACCTTTAACTGTGGCTTTGCACAATATTGAAGGTATCCCTACTTAATGCAGATGATTTGGTATCATAATTTGTTTTAATTTATTCCGGAATTGAATAGCTAACCTAACCCAAACCTTTGTCACTTTGTCCTGCTGCTCTGGAGTGATGTGAATGTGGTGGTGCATCATTGGACCATGAGATTTTAGCAAGCTAGCATTGGACTTCAATCAAGTCTTCCATTTACTGTCTTGCTGCACTGTTAATCAAAGTTCCTCAGTCACAGAAGTAAACCCTGGTGACCTGTTAATGGGCCTGATGGGTTAGAAGATACTTATGCTCAGAAAATCTTTACTATTCAGAAGCACTGATCATGCTATATGGTCCATGCACTTCCAAAGCAAGAATTTCTGAGGCAGATTACAACACACTGACATGTCTGTATACCTGACATCTGTAATGGCGACTGGGGATGAATTTCTAGGCAGCAAAACTTTAAGAATGCATTCTCAAGTTCACTCTTAACATACAATACATTTATATATGTGTTTTACAGTGTAAGAATATGGTTACTAAAAAAAAACACAAAACAAATATTCAGAGACATGTTTTTCAAACACTGCCAGTGAATATACCAAATTCTATTTGCTATTGCAATCAGGCCAAAAGAATGACACTACATCAAAACAGAAACCTACAGAAGGAGAGAGACTCAAAGAGGAATCTCCATGGAATACTTAAACACACACATCAGTCTATATTACAGTCTTCCTGAGGTGAGACCTTGCTTCAGTTCTTCTGATGTGATTTGATAACCTCTTGCTTTTTTTTCTTATTTAACAAAGAAAGCAGCCGTCTTTCTAACCTGAAGATGAGTGAAATATTGACTCTCAGCATCTGAGTACCTTGGATTCTTAAGGAACCCTTCGGCAATAAAATAACTATAAATTTTTAAACTTAAAACAGTGATGGACAATTATATAGCTGGTAAAGTCTTGGTAAGATTGCTCCTTTAGTACTGAAAGGTCTATGTATCCAGATCAGAGCTGTTAAATCAAACTAAAGGCTTTCAGGGGGAAATTTAACCCCAAGGATAGATGCATCAGGGGTAAATAGCTGGGTACAAATTTCAAAATTCTAAAACCTGACTCCAACTGTTCTCCAGGGTGTGTGCAAGGAACCTCTTCTCAGAGGCATTACCCCATGCTAAAGTGATCTAAGGAAATTTTAACAGGAATTTAAAATTACCTTTCCCAACATGGACTTCATGCTCCTCAGGAAGCCAATTGGTATAACAAGGGAAGATTGATTGACATATCATGCTGCTTTTTAAACCTCCGCCTATCTTCACAATCGTCACAAACTTTATCTCAATGTCTTACCCAGAAGTTAATTCCAATTGTTGTTCGATCCTGGGTCGTTTCTGTGAGATGAGTCCTGAATGAACTTTACACTCGATTGCTCGTGTCTTAATGTCATGCCACACCTAAATGCTCCAGATGTATCTTTTCCACAAAGATAAATCTCCAGCTTGTTTTCCCTATGGCAAACCATCCTCAGACTCATCTCCCCTTCTCCCACTCTCCCCTTGCACCACCACACCCCCTCCCCACCCCACCCCCGCCTTCAACACTCACCTCCAGTGGAATTACTTATCTCCAAGGCTGAGCCCTAAGAGGACTGTACTCATTAACATTCCTTTCTATCTATCCAGTTGTGGCCTGACATGGGTAGATTTTCGACCCACACCTGCGCTCTTACCTCAGTCTTCCCAAAAGATTTATCTCTCATCTACATCCTACCCTTCAAAATCTTTAGATAAAACTCAGTAGCAGTTTTCATACAGATGCTGGCAACTCCCAGCTCTACCTCACCACCACATCTCTTGACCACATTAAGCTGCTTCCTCAACATCCAGTACTGGATGGAAAGAGAACTGGGAAAGCTGGTCATTGTCTTTGGCCCCTATCACAAATACAGTTCCCTAACCACTGACTCTTTCCCTCTCTCTAAAAGCTTTCTGAAACTCAACTTTCCTATTTGTACCTTTGTAGCCAATTAGACCCTGTCATGCTTATGACCATATACCTGTGCCATCATTTAAAGCAATCCTTTCCCACTTTGTGATGTCATTCAGTTAATTTGTTCCATTATCCCAAGCATGTGTGGGTATTCAAATGTATTAGAGAGGTGGGTGATGAAAGTGTGGGCATGCATCCATATCATCCCATGTTTTTAAGGTCATTGTTGGAGGAGCCCATACCCTATCTTGCCACCTCTGCCTCCATCTGTGCCTTTGTTATTTCCAAAGTTGCCAATTTGCTGCACACTTGACTGCCTTCCCTTATTTCACTCTTGGTAAATATAAAATCATCCCAAACTCTGTTCTTTGTGTCCTAGCTTGCAGTAAGGCCCCATTCACCTATCAGTTCTGTTCTCATTGACATACATTGATTCCCAGTGAAGCAACACCTTGATTCTTTCTTTTTACAATATTTTTATTAATTCCACAAAAAAATACAGAGTACATGCATCAAAGAGAGGATAAAAATACTACTGAATACATTGTCTTAAATCATACTTGAGATCACAATACTCTAAATTAATAATCACATGTGATAGTTAGTTAATAAAGAAAAAATTGGAATAATTTTATTATTAAAAAAACCTACACCCACTACCAGAAACTGAAGCATGTTTGGTAAAAGAAAAAACAAGGAAAGACCCTTGAGACATAACAATATCAGCCAATATCTGTACTTTAGTCACCAAATCAAAGGTTTTGAAAATAATTCAAAAAAGGTCCCCACAGGGTTTGAAAGTCTAAGTCAGATTCAAGAATTGAACAACGGATCTACTCTAGATTCAGGTATGACATAACATCCCGTAACCATTGAGCACGAGTAGGCGGAGTAATTTTCTTCCATTTAAGCAACACAGCCCTCCTGGCTATAAAAGAGATAAAAGCCAGAATATGTAGATCAGAAGCCTCCAAAGTTATATCTTTTTCTCTGACAGACACCCTGATTCTAAGACAATGATCTCTGTTCTCAAATCCCTTTTTGATCGTTTGCCCCACCCCACACCCCACCATCTCTGCAATCTCCTTCAATCCTGTAATCCTTGACCGACCAATGGACTTTCAATTTTAGCCTCTTGGTCATCCCCAAATTTAATCACCATTAAATCTCTAATTCCCTCCACAAACCATCTTGCTTCTCTACCTTTTCATAACATCTGCCTGCTAGACTAGTCTTTTAATAGCTTGCATCAATTTTTGATTGATATCATTCCTGCAAGTTGCCTTGGGAGGTTTTGCTATGTTAAAGGTGCAATATAAACATAAGTTTTGGATGCTGTTTTATACTTTATAATCCTCTATATAAGGTGTCTTTTAAGTTGCCTCCATTTAGTAGTTCAAATACCAAAGAAGACTGTGGAGTGCAATTGCAAATTGATAGATGAATATTAGCTTATTTTCCCCCACTCTAGTTCCTGTTTGTACCTTTCTCTCATATTTGTGCAATTGAACAGTTGTGAAGTTAGAATGTACTGGAATAATCATGTACAGAAAATTACCAATCATATTGAAGTATCTGTCAACAGAGTTAGTGCGACCTTCTTTGCTTTTGAGGCCGCCACCTGTCATAAAGAAAGCTCACACTAATGGGTTAAGGAGAGACTATCAAGCTTTTCTTTCTTGGGGAGAACAGGGTTATAAATGAGCTGACTGACAATTGACTAAATCTGTCCTATTTGCGGCAGACAGGTATGAGTGTTGGTCTCTGCAGGAGTCGTGTTCAAGTTTAGCTGTGCAGACTAACTGCAGGCAAGCTGTATGGCCCCATGCCAAGACTTTCTCCAGATGTAACTGGCATACAACAAATATGAGTATTGTCAGGTTCACAAAGGTATATGCCTGGTGGGGTATCCTGATGTGATGAGGTTGCAATGACCTGGGGTTTTCTGATCTTTTCAATTTCTATTTAATAGCAAAGAAATCTTGTCTGCTTTTTTTTCATATTAAAAAGGGCACTGCCTTACCCATGAAGGAATGCTTTTTTTGTTAGTCCAATTATGCCCAATAGAAAGCGGAACATTCTCCAACAAACTCAATGCCACTTTTAAGATTGAGCAGAAACATATTGCTTAGAAATCTATCTTTTAACCTTTGTCATCAGGCAAACCATATGACCATCTTAATTTGTGCATCTGTGGAAAGAGAAACAGTCAACGTTTTGGGTCTGTGATCCTTCGTCAGAACGTTCTGACAAAAGGTTGCAGACACGGAATGTTGACTGTTTCTGTTTCCGCAAATGCTGCCTAGCCTGCTAAGTTTTTCCAGGATTTTCTGGTTTTATTTCACATTTCCAGCATCTGCAGTTTTTTTTTGCTTCATCAACCATCTTAATTTATCTTTTAATAGAGTACATCAGCAAGGCAAATCTGTTTTATTTCTCTCCTGACTCTTTGACCTTGGAAAACGTCTTGTTCTCAGGCAGAGGCAGCAGTGGAGCCATGGGATTGCAATATGAATTGTGTTACACCAAAGAAAATATTTTAAATTACCACTTGACCAAGTCAGCAGATGCTAAACCTCTTTTGAAAACTTCTCTACTTCCATTCAAAAATTTAATCCAATGCAAGAGACAGGCAATATATTTATAAATTATGGATCAAAGACTTGCGGAAATTTGGATTATCTTACTTTCAACAAGAGTTTGTCACTTGCTGTTTCAATGACAGCAGCTGGATTTTTATAAAATAGCAGGCATTTCACAGAAAAACTATCAAGAAAAAAAATGACACCAGTACACCAGCCAGTGAAGGAGATTCTAGGATAGATGACTAAAAGCTTGGTCAGGTAGGTTCTTTAAGAAGGGCCTCAAAGGAGAAGACAATAAGGAAATGAAGAGGTCTAGAGAGAAAATTACATAGATTAGGGGCTTGGCCTATGAAAGCATGGTTGTCAATGGAACAATTACATCTTGGGATGATCATGAGGCCAGAATTGGAGATATTTTGAAGGGTTAAAGATTATTTGAGAACAAGAGAGAGAATTAAGTTGAGGGCAGCAGGTCTGAATGTGAAATGACAGCACCTGAATGAAGGGAACTTTTAGGAGTGTCAGCCAACAAGGGAGCTGGGATGGAAAATGGATGGTCAACAGCTTGTTTGCAATAGATTCGAGAGCACTGTTAGGGTGTTCAAAAGTGCAATGAGTTTGGAGGGCACATGAGGGAACATTTGAAAGAAATTGGAGAAGGTATGGAATCGGGATTTGGGTTTGGGACTACTTGAAATAATTGACTGCTACAGGAAAGTAAGGAAGCAGCAGGGAAGTAGGGGGTCTATGATATTGTTGCCATCATAGACATGGCTGAAGGGTGGGCAGGACTGGCAACTCAATATCCCCGGATATAGAATTTTCAGGTGAGACAGAAGGGGGGAGTAAAAGGGGAAGAGGTATGGCACTGTTAGCCAAAGATTCCATTACTTCAGTATTGAGGGAGGATGTCCTAGAAGGCATCTTAAGTTTGGCTATGTTGGTGGAGATTAGAAAAAGAAAGGGTGTTGTCTCTTTGCTGGGGGTGTATTACAGACCTTCCAGCAGTCATCAGGAGATAGGAACAGATATGTAAACAGATGTCAAAGAGATGCAATAAAAATAAGATTATTATACTGGGGGATTTCAATTTCCCGATCATTAACTTGGATTTACCTTTGCGTTAAAAGCTCAGAGGGGGTGGAATTTTTGAGGTGTGTCTAGGAGAGCTTGTTGACACAGTATGTAGATAGGCTAAGGAGGGAAGGAGCATAACTGAACCTTATCTTGGGGAATGTAGCTGGTCAAATATAGGGAGAGTTGGTAGGGGAACATTTTGGAGATAGTGACCATAACTCCATATATTTTAAAGTGGTTATGGAATAGGATAGGGATGGCCCAGTAATTAAGAATTTAAATAGGGGTAAGGCTAACTTCATTAATATAAAAGGGTGACTAGGGAGAGACTAGGTCCTCTTAAAGACCATCAGGGCCACCTATGTGTGGAGCCGCAGGAGATGGCTGAGGTTTTCAATGACTATTTTTCTCGGTGTTTACTAAGGAGAATATCATGGATGCCAGAGAAATGGGGATAATAGCTAGTGAAGTCTTGGATCATATGTTTATTATGAGGAAGGAGGTACTTGCAGCCTTGAAGTGCATTAAGGTGGGCAAATCCAGGGCCTGGCCAAGTGCACACCCCAGACCATGTGGGAGGCCAGGAAAGAAATCACGGAGGCCCTTGTAGAGATATTTGCCTCATTGTTGGCCACTGGCAAAGTTCCAGAAGACTGGAGGGTGGCTAATGTTGTTCCATTGTTCAAGAAGGGTAGCAAGGACAGGCCAGGGAACTACAGGCCGGTGAGCCTGACTTCAGTTGCAGGGAAGTTACAGGAGACAGTTCTGAGGGTCAAGATCTACCATCACTTGGATAGTCAAGGCCTGATCAGGAAGGTGTGTGGGAAGTCACGTCTGATGAATCTTTTGGGAGTTTTTCGAAGAGGTAACTAAAGGGATAGATGAAGGTAGGGCAGTAGATGTTGTCTATATGGACTTCAATAAGGGCTTTGGCACGGCCCCGCATGACAGGCTAGTCTGGAAGGTTAGGTCACGTGGGATTCAGGGCGAGCTCGCAAAGTGGATTCAGAATTGGCTCGATGATAGGAAGCAGAGGGTGATGGTTGAAAGTCAATTCTCTGATTGGAGGCCTGTGACTAGTGGGGTGCCCCAGGGGTCAGTGTTGAGACCTCTGTTATTCATTATGTATGTAAATGATTTGGATATGAATGCACATGGCACTATCAGCAAGTTTGCTGATCATACTAAATTAAGGGGTCTTGTTGATAGTGAAGCAGGTTACAATCAATTGCAAAGATATCTTGATCAGTTTGGGAGACGGGCTGAGGAATAGCAAATGAATTTCAGCTTAGAAAAACGTGAGGTGATGCACTTTGGCCAGGGTAGGACAATTACAGTGAATGGCAGCGCATTGACGACTGTTGTGGAATAAAGGGACCTGGGAGTACAAGTGCACAGTTCGCTGAAGGTGGCTGTGCAAGTTGACAGGGTGGTGAAGAAGACGGTTAGCACGCTGGCCTTCATCAGTCGGGGCATTGAGTTTAGGAGTAGGGACATTATATTGCAGTTGTATAAGTCATTGGTGAGGCTGCACTGGGAGTATTGTGCACAGTTTTGGTAACCCTGTTATAGGAAAGACATTCTCAAGCTGGAGAGGGTGCAGAAGAGATTTACGAGGATGCTGCCTGGACTAGAGGGCCTGAGTTAGAGGGAGAGGTTGGCCACCCTGGATCTTTATTCCTTGGAGCATAGGAGAATGAGGGGTGACCTCATAGAAGTTCATAAAATCATGAGTGGTATGGATAAAGTGGATGGTCATAGTCTTATCACCAGGGTTGGAGAGTCCATAACTAGAGGGCACAGGTACAAGATAAGAGGGGAGAGATTTAAAAGAGGCCTGAGAGGTAACAACTTTACACAGTGGGTGTCGAGTACCTGGAATGAGCTGCCTGAGGAAGTGGTCGAGGCAGGTATATTTGCAACATTTAAGAGGCATTTAAATAAGTACATGGAGGGGAGGGGCTTGGAGGGTTACGGGCTGAATGTGGGCAACTGGGACTAGAAGGAAGGATGCTGTGGTCAGCATGGACCAGTTGGGCTGAAGGGCCTGTTTCTGTGCTGTTGTAGCAACTCACCGCACCGGCATCGAACCGGCTCCCGACATCGTGAACATCGTCAGAGGCCCCGATCCAAGATGGTGCGGGGCCCTCCTTCTTCCCCGTCATCGGCTAGGAAAGCCCGCAGGTGGGAAGGTCAGGTGACCCGCGCATGACGTCAGCACGGTAACTGTAGCGCGGGAAGTTTTCGGATATTAAAGGCACACTGCGCCCCTGTCGTTCATTTGACTTCTGATTTCGAACCAGCGACTCTGTGTCTTCATTTCGTGGTGTGTAGCTAGCTGCTACACTGTATTACTCTATGACTCTATGAGGGAGGACCTGGTAAAGGTAGATTGGGAGCATCCATTTGCAGATAATTCCACCTCTCCACAGTGGGAAGCATTCTAAGGAGAAGTGTTCAAGGCCATTATGTTCCTGCAAGGATAAAAGCCAGGGATAGCAAGTAAAGGCCTGGCAAAAGGAGACATAGGGTGATGGTCGGGGATTAATTTTGCAAATAGAAGGTCGAACATAGAACAGTACAGCACAGTACGGGCCCTACTGCCCATGATGTTGTGCCAACCTATATAAACCTACTCCATGATCAATCTAACTCCTCCCTCCTACACAGTCCATAGCCCTCCATTTTTATTATGTCCATGTGCCTATCTAAGAGTCTTTTAAATGTCCCTATTGTATCAGCCTCTACCACCACCCCTGGCAGTGCATTCCAGGCACCCACCACTCTCTGTGTAAAAAAAAACTACCTCTGACATCTCCCCTGAACTTTCCTCCTCTGACCTTAAACTGATGTCCTCTGGTATTGGCCATTACCACCCTGGGGAGAAGGTGCTGGCTGTCCACTCTCTATGCCCCTCATAATCTTATACACGTCTACCAAGTGGCCTCTCATCCTCCGTCACTCCAAAGAGAAAAGCCCTAGCTTGCTCAACCTTTCCTCATAAGACATGCTCTCTAATCCAGGCAGCATCCTGGTAAATCTCCTTTGCACCCTCTCTAAAGCTTCCACGTCCTTCCTATAGTAAGGTGACCAGAATTGGACACAATACTCCAAGTGTGGTCTAACCAGAATTTTATAGCTGCAACATTACCTCATGGCTCTTGAACTCAATCCCCCAACTAATGAAGGCCAGCACACCATACACCTTTTTAACCACCCCATCAACTTGCGCAACAACTTTGAGAGATCTATGGACGTGGACCCCAAGATCTCTCTGTTCCTCCACATTGCTAAGAATCCTGCCATTAACCTTGTACTCCTCCTTCAAGTTCGATCTTCCAAAGTGTAGCACTTCACACTTGTCTGTATTGAGCTCCATCTGCCACTTCTCTGCCCAACTCTGCATCCTGTCTATATCCCATTGTAACCTACAGCAACCTTCTACACTATCCACAACACCTCCAACCTTCGTGTCATCAGCAAACTTACCAACCCATCCCTCTACTTCCTCATCCAAGTCATTTATAAAAATCACAAAGAGCAGGGGTCCCAGAACAGATCCCTGCAGAACACCTCTAGTCACCGACCTCCAGACAGAATATACTCCATCTACTACAACCCACTGCATTCTGCGGGCAAGCCAATTCCGAATACGAATGGATGCCTGTGACTAGCGGTGTCCTGCGGGGATTGGTGCTGGGACCCTTGTTTGTAACATGAATAACTTGGATGTGGATGTGGGAGGCAAGATCATAGGTTCACAGATGGCATGAAGATTGGTGGAGTGTCGGTAGCATGGAAGGAGTCTTAGGCTGCAGAGGGATAACAATGTTTTGGTGAAGTGGGCTGAAAAATGGCAAATGGAGTTTAAACCAGACAAATGTGAGGTGATGCATTTTTGGGAGTACTAAGGAGGCTAGGACATGCACCATAAATAGTAGGGTCTTAGTGAGTACTCAGGAACAAGGGGACCTCTGAGTACAAGTCCATAGATCCTTGAAGGTGGCAACGCAGGTAGACAAAGTGGTTAGGAAGGCATTGGGGATCATTAGTCAAGGCATTGAATACAGAAGTAAGGAGGTTATGCTCCAACTTTATAAAATCTTGATCAGACTAGTGCGTGTAGTTGTGGTCATCAAGGTATAGGAAGGATCTGATGGCACTGGAGAAGGTGTAGAAGAGATTCACCAGGATATTGCCTGGGATGGAGCAGTCCAGTTATAAGGAGAAGCTAGGTCTTTTTTACCTGGAGCGGAGGAGGTTAAGGGGGGACTTGAGGTATAAAAACTATAGGACATAGGTTTAGGGCAAGGGGGTAGAGAGGATAGAACAGCTCAGGGACAGGCCCTTCAGCCCATGATATTGTGCCAAACTAATTAAATTTGTAACTTAATTAGTCCAACTAAACTAATCCCATCTGCCTACACAATGTCAGTGTAGCCACTTTCAGGGAGCTATGAACTTGGACCAAAAGATCCTTCTGCTCATCAACACCGTTAAGGGTCCTGACATTAACAGTGTACTGTCCCTTTACACTTAATCTCCCAAAGTGCAACATTTCACATTTGGCTGGGTTAAACTCCATCTGCCATTTCTCTGCCCATATCTGCATCTGATTGATATTCCTGCTGTATCCTTTGGCAGTCTTCTACACTATCCGCAACACCACCAATCTTTTTATTGTCTGCAAACTTACTAACCCACCCATCTACGTTTTCATCAAGGTCATTTATGTACATCACAAAAGCAGAGGTCCCACTACGGATCCCTGCGGAACACCACTAGTCAGAGACCGCCAGCCAGAATAAGTCCCATCGACCATTACCCTCTGTCTTCAATGGGCAAGCCAATTCTGAGTCCAAGTGGCCAATTTACCATCGATCCCATGTGTCTTAATCTTCTAGATGATCCTCCCATGTAGACAACCAAAATCCATGTAGACAACGTCCACAGCTCTACCTTCATCAATCACCTTCATCACCTCTTTGAAAAACTCTATCAAGTTAGTAAGCCATGACTTGCCCTGCACAAAGTCATGCTGATTGTCACTAATTAGGCCATGGTTTTCCAAATATTCATAAATCCTATCCCTAAGAATCCTCTCCAGTAACTTCCCTACCACTGACGTGAGTCTCACCGGTCTATAGTTTCCAAGATTATCCCTATTTCCTTTCTTGAATAATGGAACAACATTAGCTACTCACCAGTCCTCTGGAACCTCACCTGTGGCCAGAGAGGACACAAATATATTGGTCAAGGCCCCAGCAATCTCATCTCTTGTCTCTCTTAATAACCTGGGCTATATCCCATCAGGCCCTGGGAACTTATCCACCTTAATGGTCTTTAAGAGACTCAACACTATCTCCTCCTCTATCTCGAATGCCCTAGCACATTAACACACTCCACACTGATCTCCCTATCCTCCACGTCCTTCTTCTTGGTAAATACTGATGCGAAGTACTCATTTGGGACCTCACCCACATCCTTCACCTCTAAGCTCATGTTCCCTCCTTTATCCTTGAGTAGTCCTACCTGCTCCCTAGTTATCCTCTTGCTCTTGATGTATGTATAGAATGCCTTGCAATTCTCTTTAATCCTACTTGCCAAGGAGTTTTTATGGCCCCACCTGGCTCTCCTAATTCCCTTCTTGAGTTCTTTTCTGGCTTTTTTATAATCCTCAAGGGCTCTGTTTGATTTTTAGCTTCCTAAACTTTACATATGCTTCCTTTCTCTTCTTGACTAATTTCACCACCTCTCTCGACATCCGAGGTTCTCTTACCTTGCCATCCTTGTCCCTCTTATTGGAACATACTTGTCCTGTACTCTGTGCAGTTGGTCTTTAAACTCCCTCCACATACCGGATGTGGACTTGCCCAAAAACAGCTGTTCCCAGTTAACTCTCCCTAGTTCCTGCCAAATGCTCTCGTAATTTGCCCTGCTCCAATTTAATACTCTTCCACAAGGTTCATACTTATCTATAGCTATCTTAAAACTTAAGGACCTGTGGTCACTGTTCCCCAACTGTTCTCCCACTGAAAGGTCGGTAACCTGGCCAGGCTCGTTATCCAACACCAGGTCCAGTATGACCCCTCATCTCATTGGACTATCTGCACATTGATTTAAGAAACCTAACTGGATGCACCGAACAAATTCTGCCCCGTCTAAACCTCTTGCACTAGGGAGATCCCAGTCTATATTAGGGAAGTTGAAGTCACCCACTACAACAAACCTTTTGTTTTAACACCTTTCCCTAATCTGAGTGCAGCTGTGATATTGTCTCTGATTCATAGCGCAACTCCCCCCTCTCTTTTACCTCCTCTATCTTTTCTAAAACATCGAAACCTTGGAACATTAAGCACCCACTCCTGTTCCTCTCTCAACCAAGTCTCTGTTATGGCCACAACATCATAGTTCCACCTACTGATCCATGCTCTAAGTTGATCACACCTACCCATAAAACTCCAAGTATTGATATATACACACTTCAACCCATTCGTCCCATTGTGTCCATTATTTTGCTCCTGTCTGTTCTTACTGGTGATGACATCTACCTTCCTCTCAATCCCTCCATTTTCTGACCTAGTGCCCTGCTTCCCATCCCCTTGTCAAGCTAGTCTAAACCTTCCCGACTAGCATCAGCGAACCTCCTGGCCAGGATATTGGTTCCCCTCCAGCTAAGGTGCAACTCATCCCTCTTCTACAGGTCACCCCTGCCCCAGAAGTGGGTCCAATGATCCAAGAACCTGAAACCCTGCCCCCCATGCCAATTCTTCAACCACACATTCATCTGTTCTGTCTTTCCATTCCTGGCCTGACTAGCATGTAGCACCGGGAGTAATCCAGAGATTACTGACTTCAAGGGGGATATGAGGGGGGCCTTCCTTACCCAGAGAATGACAAGTACCTGCTTGAGACATTGGTTGAATTTGGGTTGTTGACAACATTGAAGAAGTGTCCAGATGGACACTTGAATTAATTAGGCATAGAGGGCTATGAGCCAAGTGCTGGGCAATGGGGTTAATATGGAAGAGTGCCCACTGGTCAGCATGGACAAGTTGGGCTGAATTGCCTGTATCCATGCTGTATGATTCTGATTTTATGATTATATGTAATTAGACAGAATTTTAGTAACAAAGATATGCAGAACCTGTCTACTTTTGTTGAACATGGGGGAGGTGAGGGGTGTTTAAGAAGATACTTTGCATCAAAAGGAATAAGCAGGGAGGATATAAGCTCTCTAACAAAAACTGTCCATGTATTTGATTTGTTATTTTAATATTTACCAGTAATACTCTGTTTCATCACATAGTCATACTGTGGTTTAGGTGTGATTACGTTGAAAGATCTTTTTATTGTCATAAATCACCTGAGGAATGTACAGGGCAATAAGCCCCAGGTGACCAATGAAGACTGAAGTGCCTATGAATAGGTGATCAGTGAGTTAAACCAGAACTGGGACAGAAATTAGACTTCTTAATTTACTTATTCACAAGCAATGATTCACTGACTTTTCAAAATTGTCTTTGTGATCCTTTCAGACTGCCATTCAGTTCTAAGAAAGAATACAGTGTTTCGTATGTACATTCACAACCAAAACCTAACATGATAGTTTCATTTTGTTAGCACAAGTTCCAAGGCTGAAAATATGTAAGTGATTAAATAACAATTATAACAGTTGGCTGACTCTAATTATGGCGTGTGAATCATACTTTCCAAAACGTTTGCTTCTAGTATTCTTTGTACTGAAAGTGCATTCTTTGCCCTCAACACATTTTCAAGAACTAGGTTTGGCTTCTACCACTTTTATATAAGGGGCGTAAATAAATTGAGAGAGCTTAAGACAATGTTTTTATGCAGGCAATTACTCAAACGTGAAATGCTTTACTGGTGGAAGTAAAATATATTTCAATTTTTAAAAGCAGAGTGGATGGATATTTGAAAGCTAAAAGAGTTGATGTGTATACAGAAGGGAAGGCCTGACATAAATGTAATGGCTGATGGTCCTATGGCATTATATTATTAGAATTCTTGGATCACACAGTTGACAAAAATTCCTCAGAGTTACTCTTACCTCCATCAGTGTTACTTCAAACTCTGTTCCACCTAAGTATACAAGAGTTCCATTAGACTATGAGAAAAATTGTTCATCATCAGGCAGCTCGGACTGGGAGCAGACTTTCACTCATCCAGTAGCTTTGAGACCACCAGAGAGGATGGATATACATATACATCAATGGACTATCAGGAAATCTGAATCCAATCACAAACATGCCATTAAGGGATCTGGACACTGCTCGTTACTATCACTGAATCATATACAGAACACTGCTAAGCTGAAGAGAATCAAAGTCTTACTTTTATCAAACTCCCAAGTAACTTTGTGGCTTCTTACCCAGCCATGGACAACATCAACTAGGTAAATGTCCTAATGTTTTCAAAGTAACAGCAAGTCAAAATCCAATTTGAAGGGATTGCCTGTGAGGTTGGAGGAGGAGGCTCATGTCAGTCTTTTCAGCTTCCAACAATGGGGTTGATGGTACACAAGTTTGTCATCCTGCCTGGGATAAGGTGTAGTGCTCCTGGCCTTTCATTCTCCCATTGTTTGCATTGATAGACATATCACAAATGTGTCAGAAATCATGTGCCCATTTCTTGTTAGAAAAGATATTGTATTAGTGTAGTAAAGCCATAAGCTCGTGTACTCACTGTAAAAACCTCCCACATTATTGTATTGTTAAATTGGCCTTTAACCTCAGCACTTACCAAGCACAGACAATAATTTTTGTTTTGTGTATTACCTCATAGAGGATGCAAGCACTTATTAATTGGCTATGCTGGCATGTTTGAAAGAGCGAGGAAGCTACATAAATATTAGGTGTTATCAACAACGACGGGACAATCCAAGATGGTGGTTCTGCAATTATACCTCAGTCTTTGCAATAATTTCATTTTAAACTCTGACATTATTACAGCAGATTCTGCAGGAATACATTCATCTGGAAAAATCTGCAGCATATCCATAGCTCATCATCAACTTAAACTGCACAGAGCAAAAATTAAACTCATGCACTGGAGTCACATTTGCTTGATCACAATGCCTGTGTTTAAAAAAAATGCAGACAACAAGAAATGTCCGTTATTAATGATATATCTCCTACCATGTCATATTTTGTTAACATACTGGAATACTAATGGCTATCAAAGGGGAGTAAAGAATTCCATGTAGGGAAGAGTTCAGTTATAATTGATTAAAGGCAGTCACAACTAATATTTTAAAAAAAATCATTGGCCTTTGCACAGTGCAGTGAAGATGTTCTGACTGTCATGGCTGTACAAATGAAGAGAGCCAGAGTGATGTAACAGAGGTGATTGCTGCTGCCCAAGCTTGGTGCAGACTGAGCTGCTCCTTGGCAAATAGCCCTAAAGCCATGGATTTGATCTTTGCAAAGGCTAGCATCTGTCTGCTGTCACTTTAGCTAGATTGATGGCAGCCAGGGATGGGGATGAGGGGAAGTGTGCTCAAAGCAGCCCCACTGGCAGCAGCCAGGCAAGCAGGGTCAGTCACACTGGCTCACTGGTTGTCTCAGCAATGGCAGGAAGCAGTCCTTGCACCATGTTGGCAGTAATTGCATTGGCTATAGCTGCTGTAGACAGTTGTGTTGTCTGTGTTTCTGTGAATGACTCTCTGAGATGAAGGTCATGCACTGTGCTTTCAATGTTGACCCGAATTCTTTTCATTTTGGTCGTAGCAGGAGAATCATATGCTTTCTCTTCTCACTACTGCATCATTACCTCCCATATTCCCTCGGACTCTTGGCAACATCATCCTAAAGTACAGCGTCAGTTTCCACCTGTATTAATGACAGACAGCTCCACCTCATCACCATGTCTCCTTCAATACCTCCGTTACCTGTTCAACATCTGATACCGGACGAGCAAAGATTTCCTACAAGTAAGCATAAGGAAGATCTAAACCAAGAAACTCTATTCCCTCGTCACCGACTCCTTCTTCATTTGACCCAGTCTATGAGCAATCTTGGTACCATACTTGACTTCCAGGTTGAGCTTCTGATCACAAATGCATACCACATTACCAAGGATGCTTGTTTTCACCTCTGTGATATGATGTGACTCCAGCCCATATCTCAGTTCATCTGCTGCTGAAACCCTCAAGCATCCTTTGTCACCTCTGAGCTGGCCATCAGCCGTTGCTTTACTCTTCCTAAACATGGGCCATCTAAAAACCTTCTGCCCCTGTGCTAGCCCTACACAGTGTCCAGTCCCCCAGCAACACTCTGATTTTAATAATAGCTTTCAAATTGCCAGCTCTATAACCTCTTCTATTCCCTCAACCTTTTGAAGTGTATGCACTCTACCTATTTTGGCATTTTTGCACAATTCATATTTTATTTGCCTCTGCCCTTAGGGGAAATATAAGTGCAATTGCTGATGTTATTTTTTCATGTCTTTTATCACTGCACATGACAAAACAAAGCAATCTATATGCTCTGATGAAGGGTCTTTGGTCTGAAAAATTAACACTGTTTCTCTTTCCACAGATGTGGCCTGACCTGCTGAGTGTTTCCGTTTTTATTTCAGATTTGTAGCATCTGCAGTTTAATTAACACAACGTTCCTCCAGGTTTCCACTTATGTGAAAAGTAGTCAAATTCCCGGCATCAGTAGCAATACTTCCCTTTGTCATGGAACTACTTGTAATTTAAAGAGTATGTTTCCATTATTTTACTTCTGTTTCTGTTCTATTTTTAAATTGATGCCAATTTAGAGGCACTGCAGTTGGTGCAAATGATATTTATGTACTCGAAATGAGAGCTTATCAAATATCAGGATGGGCTTTGAAGCAGTTAACATAGAAAAGCTGTTTCCACTTGTGGTTGAATTTAATCTGGTGCCTATGCATGTAGAATAATTACTAATAAATGCATAGAATCATAGAATTATTAATCATAAGCACAGAAGCATGCCCTTATGGCCTACTTCATCTGTGCCAACGATGATGCCTATCCGTGTGGATCCCATTTGTCCATGTTGGGCCGGTATCCCTCTACTCCTTTGCTATCCAAGTACCTGTCCAAAAGCCTTTTAAACATTCTAATACTATCTGCCTCCATTATCTCCTATGGCAGCTCATCCCAGGATGTTCACCATTCCCTGTGTTCTAGACTCCCCTGCCCTGGGAAAAAAAGATTCTGACCATCTAGCCTCTCTGTGCCCCTAAAATTGATGCCACATCTCTCCTGTGCTGTGGTGACTGGAACTATACAGAATACTCTGAGTTTGGTGTTTTCCACAGCTGCAACATGACATCCCACCTCTAATACTTAATGCCTCATCCTATGAAGGCAAGAACCCCAAATGCTTTTTACACTAACCTATACATCTGTATTGCCACTTTCAGGGAGCTTGAACCCGAGGTCTCTCTGCGCATCAATGTTCCTATGGTCCCTGCCATTTACTCTATATATCCTAGCAGAATTTGACCTCCCGAAGCGCTTTACCTCGCACTTGTCTGGATTAAATTCCATCTGCCACTGCTGCACCCAACTTTGCAGCTGATCCATGTCTCACTGTATCTTTAAATGATCTTCTTTGCTATCTACCATTCAACCAATTTTTGTGTCGATAGGGAAGTCAGAGCAAACTTCATTACCCAAGGGGTTGTGAGAATCTGGAATCTGCTGCCACATGGAATGGTTGCAGTGAAAAGGATAGATGGTTAAAGGGTAAGGTAGATAATTACTTGAGGCAGAAAAACTCTAAGCAGTAGTAATATGCAAATAGCTCAGATGGAATAGGATGAGAGAAACCTTATATGGGGAATCAGCATGCACAGAGCATAGACTGATTGGACCAAACGGCCTGTATGTGTACTGCAGATTTTATTTAATATTCTACGTTGGCACATGGTCTGTAAATTAAAAGAGTTGAGATCTTTTTCTTTTAATTCAAACAAATTTAAACAGCTCCATATTTCATGCTATATTAAATGTACAGTGCTGTAAACAAACCGTATTATAATGAATGGTGATGGTCTGTAAATGAACAGACTTTGACAGAATAGACTGAGATCCTTTCTTCAGTAAATTCAAGATGAAGGCAGCACATGGATAATGTTATATCTTCAACGGCAAGATAAGGTTTTGTCAGATATTTTACTCCTTTCAGAACTTGATTCTAGATGCTCCTCTTTTTGCAAAAAAATTCATATGTTCCATTATTTTATAAATCCTATCATTCAATCGAATCCTACAAAATAATAGCGGCAGTTTTTTTGATCATTTCTTTGAAAAGCTACATACAATCTTCCTGTTCCATCACAATAACATTGACTTCCATTGACATTATTAAGCTATTAGGGGAATTATTAGGTGAATACTTATAATACACATTTAATGACAGTATTCTCAAGGAAAATGGAGCAAGACATGCTCTTGTTCTCTAAACAGAAAGGAAAGATTTATTTTTCTCAATCTATCACAGGTTAACAACATTTTTTTTAAAAAAGTATTTTATTTGTTAATCCTACAAATCCTGCAGTAGCAATTCTGCACCCAGATAATTTCAGATATTTTCTGAAAATGAGTGTACTTATTTAGTTAACTATATTTTCCAAAATCAAGTTTATAAAATGTCAGTATTGGAAATATACAGGAATTCATTTTGAAGATGCCATATGACTAAAAATATATTTTTTGCCCTACAAAAGTAATTTAGTACACAGAAGGTTAATTTTTCTTTGGGGCATGTTATATTACTTGCCATTTACAAATATGAATTATATTTTTCTTTATACTTTATGGTAGATTGTTGCTCATTTTTGTTCATTAAAATTCATGTATTTCAAAACAGTATGAATTGGTTCTCACCTTACTGTTATTTTTCCCCATACAAACAATAAATAGTTCGATAACGTCCATGGGAAATGTGAAGAATTTACTTTCCTAGCTTAAGTGAACAAACAGCACAGTGACTCAATAATATTCATATATGAATCTATAGACATGGAAATGGATATACCTGCAAAAATACACAAATTTATATATATTATATATAATTTAAATCTGTATGTTTGTGTATATGTATAGATACATTTGTAAATAAATTGATTTGTCTTCACATCTATTGTACTAATTAATTATAAAAAAGATAGTATACATAATGCAAAGGATTTTTTTGTGGATCCATACGGTTTACATAGATACGTATTGTGTTCATTGGACTGAAAGTGTTTGTAGGTGTACGAATTGTACATGATAAGTATTCTGCGCTTGTAGATATCAATTAATTCTACCACATTAAGTATAAAAAATTATATATTTTCCCCAAATGGAATATGGTAGAATTTCTATTCCAGTTTACAACAGTGGAAATGCACCTGTTTGAGGAAAAATGCTATGTAATTCTAAAAGTTCAATTTTCATGCAAGTGCAGTATGAAAGGGATTGTTCATTCCTAACGTTAAGCAGCTGAAAATGAATTTCAAGTAAAATAATTAGGTCTGAACTCTCTCACTAAAGGTTTGTTTATAGCTTGTTTACAACCCATTATGGATTTTCTGACTAACTACAAAAATTTGTTCCATTACCTATTTGCCATAGGTCTGGCATTCTAACAAACCAAAAATGTAAGTTTTTTTATAGATCTCAACATTGGAAAGGTCTTTAAAGATTAGCAGTCCAGGGTAATATATTTGGCATCTTTGAAGAAACTGCCAGTTATATTGCAGCATAGAGAATAATTGGATATAAAATACCAGGAGCAAGACGCCAAAGTGTCCTGCTCAACAACATTTAAAACTCCATGAAAAAGAATAATGATTCCAGGTGCACTGATTTGTAGAAATTACATAAATGGCAGGGATCCATTCTGTCAGCATTTTCATATTCAGAGGGGTGGAGGGTCATATTTTATAACTACTTAAACCAATGCAACTGGAGGCTGCCCATGTCTTGTCCAGACATCAATGTCAGCACTATCCTATGAATCTAGGTCATAGCAGCTCCAGCAAGATTAAAAAGAAAACTTAGCTCTGCAGTCATTCATCAACACAACAACTAGAAAATAAAGATAAAAATCCGCCACTTACCTGCAGGTACTTGCAGAATTTAATCATAAATATTTTAGCAACATATCTGAAATCTTTTACTCCTTGGCTGCACTTTTAACTTCAATCTTATGCGCATTAGAGGAGTTAGCTTTTTGGGGGGTTTTGTTTGCAAAAAGGGTAAATGAACACAGGTACTAATGAGAAGCAGGGGATAGGGGGAGGGGAAAGACAATACAGTTTACATGCTGCCTCTTTTTAATTTAGATTGGCTCTATAGGCATGAATCATGAATAGATTTGCTTCTGTTGTTCAGAGTAAAGACGAGCCACAGCAGCCATCAGAAAGTTTACAAAGAACAGAGACTAGATCACAATGGGCCCTGCAGATTTGGCAGCATTCATCTTTTAACAAAGTCAAGCATATGCTGCTTTGAGTGCAGCATCTTTGCATGCTCAATGACGTGTTTAATGTCACCTTTCCCATTGTAAATCATCCCAGAGTAAAACCGCAAGGGACAAGTACACTCAGAATAAAGTAAGTAGAGGACTAAAATTCATCAACAAAACTGCTTTATTTTCCACAAGGCTAGGTAATTACTCTTTCCTTCCTCCCTCTCTGAAAAAAAATAAAGATTTATACTGAGATAGAGGCATCTAATTGTTTTAATTCCACGTAATAAGAGAGTAAGCATTACATTGTAAAAAATATTGCACATCATTAATGACATGCAGAAACATCTGATTAATTCACACAGACAATCTGTTTTCTGGGCTGCTAGTGGAACTGCTGGTGTGAAGAGAGCTTCTGGAGGCATGTCAGTTAACATCAAACAGCTCAGCGTTGCCAGCTGTGATTAATCGAAGACTTTACAAGATTGTTTGTTATCAGCAACGTTTTAAATGGAATGTCCATGCAGTATATAATAAACAGGGAAGATCTCTCCATCACCTGAGGTAATGTATGTTCTCACTTTCGGGAAGGAGGACAAAACAAAGCAGAGCTGTCAGCTTCTAGCTGCAGAAGAACAGGGTTTGGATTTAGATGATGAAGTAAAGGAATTATTCGTTTAATTTTGGGCTGTTACAATGCAAATATATAGAATAAACAGTTCTCTGCACAATATATTATTTTCTCTTTGTTGACATCATTAGATACAAGAAGAAATATTGTAACAGCTACCCATAAAATCACTAAAATCTTGACTGAACGATTACCTGTAATCATCACAGACACTGTTGCAGTACTCTTAAAAATACATCTTCAAATCTTTCAAAATCATAAAAGTTTTGTGAATTTCGTGGTTTTTAAGTATACTAAAGGATCAAAATTTGTTCATTATTTCTGGTTCATGTTTACAATAGTATTTTGATCAAGTCAAAATTAATTTAGTGTCAGCAAATAATAAATTGACGGGGATCTAAATCTTTGCCTGCTAAATACGCAAAAGCTAAATAAAGGTAAAACAGGAGGCTTTAATCAAATTTTGTCCTACAAGGGTAAGGTGTGGTTTGATGATTGGTTTGCATTTACTACTTTTTAAGGCATTTATAAAAATCATAACTTCAGAATGGGCAAGGTATTTGGCAGTCTGTGCCAGTGTTAACATATTGTCAAGCCTGACACAAGGGAATGCAGAAGGTTTGGTTCAGTAATGATTGTGGTAATGCTACCTGGTTGTTGGAAGCTAGCCTTTGCTCTGTATAGGGAGGGAAGTAGTTGAATCAGGGTCAGTCAGCTATCTTCCTTTGCACTGGCTCCCTGTTTTCTATCCTCTCCACTCCTTTATCTCATCCCTCCTGTGTAGATAATCTGTTATGCATAAAAAAATTATATTTTATAAATAACATCAATATTTAAATTGGTAGTGTCTGTACCGAATTCTGCAGAAATCATGCAGGTAAAAATTAAAATATATTTTAAACATGTCACATATCCCTAACATTCAAATTTCATTTACTGACATTTCCAGCATGGTCATCAATACAGAGTAAGGACTTCACTTCCCATACTACATATTAGACTGAATTTAAAGGAGTGGATAATATAAGATTTGGGGATTGCCTTTTTTTTGCCTCACAATGCAAGTACAAAGCGTTGACATTGCATTCAAACTGGCGACTGCACCAGCATCATTAAATTGGAAAATTCAGCCCATAGGGATATTCAAATGTTATGGAATGATATATCATGACATGCTAAACCCACAGCACTGTCTATTTTTCCTTTATCATAATGATAAACTATGAATCATATTACAACTCTGGGCGAGCAACAGAAATGAGATTCACGGAAAAAGAAACTTCTATCATTTTTGAATATGGGAAGCTACAAAATCAATGATATTCTACAATATTGTCTGACGGTTTTAAAGATGTAACAAAGCATACTGCAGTGACATTTGTAGAAATCTGCACATATTCTGAAAAATGTAGCAGAACTTCAGCCCACAAAGGGTAAAGCACCTCTCAGGTCTCCTGCAACAACAGTACCTCTAGAGGTGAGGTATTATTGCTTTTTTAGGAAAAAGGGCTCTGAAAAGAATTCATCAGTATTTTTTTCTTTATGAACAGCATTTTGATCCTGAAGAGCCCTTTAAAAATGAGAACAAAGGTGATGACTTTTATTAGGTTAGATTTATTGAAACAGTCTGTTTCCACGACGACTGAGGTCCCTTCTTCAGGTGTAAAAGTAATGTAAGGATGTAAAATCCATGATCCGTTTTATTAAATAAAACAAATCATCATCTCAGTAAAACTGGCCACAACATCAAACATCGCTACATGAAAACAATTTGCTAAACAGAGGCTCTTTTTAAATGATTGAATGAAGCTTCCTGTCAATAGGACACATGGCTGTTGATATGTGTCACACACACAGAGATGTGTATGGATTCCTTGTGCTCCCCCCAAACACCTCATTCAATTAAAAAAAAAGAACTTTTTATAAATGTCACTTTGAAACTTCGAACTTTAAATTGTGCTATTATAAAAAATTCATGCCCAGAATGATCTGATAATTCACTGTTCTGATACCAGCAGATGTTTTGTCTAACATGTTCCCCGAAGCAGTACTTTGCCTTCATATCTTTCATTTCCAGTTGCTATCTGCAGACTGTGGGATGTCATGTACATACCCTATAGCAATACGCAGCTATTCGCATCTAACACCATGGCGGGTAATGAGCTTCACAAGATGCTTGTCGCAATAACTTTGCACTTCCCTAACCATATGGAACACAACACTCTGAAGCCCACAGACACTTTTTTTTATTATTACAGTTCAGCTCCTTAAAACATAATCTGTGTGATGTCTACTGATGGTGCGCCAGGAGCCGCTGAAAACAAAGTTAACACTTGTACATATCATCTGTTACAAACATCTAATTTGGGAAGATAAAATTCCATAGAATCAAGGCTTTTGCTGACTCGTAGCTTTATCTCTTCTTTTTTTTTAGCCCTGTCTTCTTTATGAACTATGCATATGTATTAAAAAGGATTTGTTTTCCCTGGATACCAATTTGCATAAAGTGCAAGCCATCATTGGTTAGAGAGAAGCAAATTACTTCTCCAGCAAGATCTCACAATTTTTTTTGTACAAACCGCAGACCGAGGTTGTTAATAGCACTTAGCTAGATATGCAAAGTATCACTTTTCTCAAACCAGCTTGATCAATGAGAGAAAAAAAAAGAAATTATTGAATTAAGTGCTAGGCCAATCATTTAACAATTCCCTCAGCTGCCTTTGCAAGAACCCTTCTCTTAAGTCTCTGGTCTAAGAATTTAGAGTAATCATGTAAAAATGATACCCTGGTGCTCTATGATCTGCTGAATCTCTCTAATGCCTGATCCCAGAAGAGAGCTTATTAATGGAAAGATGCAGTGCTTCTTTCTGCTCCTGTTTCACCAGAATATCTCTCATGGATTCACCAATAAACCCACTGCTGATAAAGTAACAATAATGAACTTCTCTTTTATAACAGCACAATCCCTGTGTAGAGCTGCTGTATTATTTACCTGCTATGTTATGCTGCATAATGGCTGGCTGAGTGCATTGACTGGTCTGCAGATGGGCTTCTGTAGGCATTAAGAGGATATAAATAAGAAAGGGAAAGTGTGTGGGTCTTAGGTTATATTAGCTACATCTGTTTATTGGGTAATTTTGTTCCTTCTTCATATGACTCTCCAAGGAAAAAATGCTTTAATAGAGCAATCAAGCAACAATCTTGGTTTTATAGCTGACTACCTATACAGAAAATCAGGGCCCAAAATCCAGGTATTTTTCAAGTTTAGAAGGTTCTTCAAATCTATGTCAAGGCTTGGACTTACTGGTTTCATTACTGGACTCTACTTTCAAATCTTCCAGCAAAACTTGAAATGAAGCCTCTTGTTCACTGTTCCATAGAACTGAAGGAGGCAACGCTGATTCAGATTTAGCTCCCTCAATGGAAAACAGCTTCCTCAAATTTAGGGTTGGTTGGTTGGTTCAATTCTTCGGTAGGTGTTTGTGACACTGGTACTGAATTAAATCCCAAATAAAGACAAGTTAGGGTTTGTACTTCAGGACCAATGAATGCCTCAGTTTGAAGAAGCTGGACACAGTCTGGAATGATTTTTTGACCAAGGTGGAGACAATGCATTCTACCAATTTACAATTCATTCTGATGTGTCTAATGCTTTATTATTCAATGGACTGGTCTGTTTGGAAAATGTTGTCCTCATCAAGTTAGAGGTGACAGCACTGTGACAGCACATATTTCATTTCTTTGTACTGTTTCAGCAGTAAGGAATTCTGCTGGGAGACAAAATTTTGGGTGGAGTTTTTGGGCCAATTTAATTCCAGATGCTAAATCAGATTTTTCAGGGCAAATTCTTTTCCAGGTTATGTTTTACTTGTAATTTCTGTGTTTTACTTAAAGCAAAGTTATTTTTCAAGCAAGTGCCTGATTACCAGAAGTGAATTGTTTATCAGCTAGACTCACACAGGAACTCGGAACCTCACTTTGTCCTGAACTTATGCAAAATTGTTCTCTCGCTTGATTTTGACTCGTGACACACACATCACTTCTTCTCATGAAAAGCTCCTGATTTTTCTTTCCCCATGATCTGAAAACATTATGACACAAATAGGGAACCTTTAGTTCAGATGGAGGACATTCAGCCCATCAAGCATCTTCTGGGAAAAGCATTGTTCCTTTGTTTTTTTTCCATAGCTTGCATCATATGATTATCGGAATGTCCACATTGCCACTTGCAGCAACACTTTGACAATTGATCTGCTGCTTTGCAGCAGTCAGGAAGAAGATGTTTACCAGATGTCATCATAAAATTCTGCACCAGTGAGACCCTGATCAAAGAATTGCGTCCCCAGTCCACTGTTACAATTTATGTTTTTATTGGATAGAAATTTCATGAAATATCAAAGTGGGAAGACCTTTACACAAGACTGCTCTTACAAGGCTGTTAACCCACAGTTCTAAAGACCGTAGGTTGACAATATGTTATAAATTGATATAATGTATAAGATAATACAAAATGGGTTATAAAGAAGAATTTGCAATTATATACAAATTTTCACTGTTCATAATGCGATTGGTCCTGTCACATTGGTAATGGCCAATTTGCACACAATAAGGTCTTACAAGTAACAATGAGGTAAACAGATAATCTGCTTTTTTGGCAATACTAGTAAGGTAGGCAAGTGACCCAAGAGAACTCCCCATTCTCTTTCAAGTGGGCAACATAGAATCATCTTAAAACTTTTTCAGCACTTGTAACATTTTCAACTGAAATAAGTACTGTTTTTTGTCATAGTTTTCCCAAAAACTGGTTGTGGGGTTAAATGTGGCTTCCCACTGTTCTGTGCTTTCTATTTGTAGCAATGACTTAACAATTAATGTTTTCTATTAATATTGGTCACTCTTCAACTTAGAAATTTATTGCACAGATATAATAAAAATTAGTGAACTTACCACTCCAGTACAGAAGTGGAAGTCATTTAGCGCTATTGAGCACATTGACCCAAAATTCATTGGAGCCAAAAATGTTGGTCATGTTCTGCACAGGGAACTCAACAAGGCTTTTATTTCTTCAGATATTTATTTCTGCCCGCTTTGAGATTTTAATTCCTCTAATATGTCCCATTTGCAGAGAGCATATTGCTTACTCCATTAAACAGAGTATCACACGATAGTGGTGAGAATATTATCTTCATTACTGAGTTTATTTTATTTGCTTCATGTTCACACATATCTAATCTTTCTTATAAAAGCTGTGAAGCTTGAAGTGAATTATTACTTTGCCAATAGATACTTGTCAACTTAGACACAAGTTATTATACTAATATATTTTTTCTTCTTTTACCCCTTACTTCCTGAGAGTTTGTTGAGGGCATTAGCTCTGTGGGTTCTGCCAGTCCTCACTTATCTCATCCAAGTGGCTACTTCACCTTGCAAACTGTGCCTGATAATTCAGCTGTGAAGAACATTGCTAATGAGTTCAGATCACTTAATATCTATGTCGGCATGTTATCCAATAGGAGATAGTGTTATGGAGTCAAAACAGGCTCTTTGCCCCCCCCACATCCATGCTGACCTTTTTGCCAATCTACACTCATCCCATTTGCCCCTATTAGGTCCATATCCATCCAAGCCTAACCTGTTTAAGATCCTATCTAAACGCCTCTTAAGTATAATGATCCAGCTATCAACCACTCTCTTATGTGAAAACTTTTCCCCTCAACATCCCCTTTAAAGCTTCTTCTTCTCACCTTAAACCCATGCCCTCTTGATTTTGATACCCCTACCTTGGTAAAAGGTTCTGGCTATCTATGCCTCAAGTGCCGAAGCTCTTCGTCTGTGATATTATTGAAGGAATTAGTGTGTTCAAAGTGAACGTGCTAATTGTTTTTTTTAAAATACGTGATAAAAGAATTCAGTCTAAGTGGATTAACTGTAATGCTATTTCAAGACATTGGAGCAGATTTTGAATTAGTTGCCTATTATCTGTGGTGGATCAGGTCTTTAATAAGGTACAAGTGACCATATTTCGGCTTCCACTTTTGTGAAAATATCCTATCACCTGCGCAATGACTAGCACCTCCTCCCACTTACCTTTCTCTGGTGCACTTTTGTCACTCCTTAATCATTTCAAGTTTATATCTCCAATGTAAAGCGGACTCCTCCCCACTGAGTCCTGTGTGTTAGCAGAATGATTTGAATGTCAACAGTGTCTAAATTTCTGGTGTATGGTTTAAAAAAATACGCATTTACAAATTCAGTTGCAATGAAAACGTGGGCTAGATTTGTATTTGTCCTGTGCTGATAGTAAGTGATTTTTTATATCTGTTCCTTGTGCAAGGGTGTGCATGCCAATCTTGATCATTTTCCTATTACTGCATTACCTCTCCCTGGAGAATGGTTGTACAGACTCAAGTCCCATGGAGTTACTAAGGGCAGAAATAAAGAGCCAGTGGGAGGAAGTGGCCAGAACATTCTGTGTCCACATTCATGCCTTGAGGTCTCCGTCCCAGCTGCACAAGAAGTTTAAAGGACTCAAAGATGTGGTGAATATCAGTGGAAAAACCAACAAATCTCATCCTTCTGCAAACACTCTACTGCACCCCTAATGTCACAACCTGTTCAGCACTCGCACACACGTATCTGAAACCTTACACACATCTCACACTTTACACACATTTCCAGCTACAAAGGCATATCATGCATTCACACATTGCATCACACTCACAAACAGGCTTCTAGTTCTCATACAAGGTTGGTCCCAATGGGAGAGGGGTCCTATTATGTCTATAATCTCAGTCACTTGGAAGTGATGGGGACTTGTGATCACAGGCTTGCCCAGAACAGAGCCAGTCATTCGAAGATCATTTGAAGAAGACAGGATGACACTTCTGACCCTTTTGCTCACCCTCTCACTGAATCCTCAGGCAACAACCTCTGCTGCTTTCTGGCAACTGGCAGATTCAAAAGTGCCCCTAACTCCGGCCCCTCCAACCACCATGATCTAACCCATGTGCGGTTCCCACTTCAGACACACAAAACAAACTACTTGTCCAGCCCCCGGCCATACAGGTACACATTCAGAAGATGACATATTACTCACATGGAACCAGGAGACTGATGCATTATGTGCCATAAGCTACCAATTGTGCAAAAATCAAGGTCGATCAAACTACTGATTGTTTCCAGGTGAAATTATGCCCATCATGAAATTGGACTAGGTACTTCCATGTGATATTCATGTCATTGCACCAAATGTTTTTCTGGCATCAGTTGTGCCCTCAATGGCATTGCTATTTGGTTGACACCCTTTTCGATTCCACTCCTCTCCAGCACATAGAACATCCCATCCAGCCTCTACTTCTTGCACAATGAATGCATAATCACACTGTGTGAAGCTGAAAGTTCTTGCCCTCTCCCCTGCAGCCTCTGTCTCCTCCATGACATCCACTGTCTTTGTTGCTGATGCCTAGGTACCTTTAATGACTGGTGCCCTTCTGTCATTGATGCACAATAAAGTATTGGTAACAACACTAAAGTGAGTGTGGTCCTATCAGGAATTGCACAAAGGTCTAACTTGATTTGACATCAGTGCAAAATGCAAGGACAGTTTAACCCACCGAAAAAAGGTAAAATCCGGGTTCTAGGCCATGGTACCCAACAAATGGAGCTCGTATAAGCAGAAAATAAAGTAGGATTTTTAAAAAAGAATTAACTTGCTTTAGTTCAAATAAGGATATATAGACATCATTACAGACATTTTTTTTATTAAACTTTATCAGTTCTTTAATACCATAAATTTGACTGTCAGGCTGGGTATGATAATGAGATGCTGCTGTAATAAAGAAATGATCACTGTGCTTGACATTATTGTTATTCTTCGCCACATTATTCAGCTAAATCTGTTAAATATATCATGCAGAAGGAAACATATTTGACTGCTGCCAGCCTCAAATTTTATTTAGTAGTTAGGGAGTTAAAAATGCAGAATAATGATTTTATTTCATTACATGTAAGTGGAAGGACGAGAGGTTCTGTCAGTTAAATACTTTCAGCAAGTGTCTGACCTATTATGAACAGAACAAAACTGTACAAGAACTGAAACATGCAAAAACTTGAGTTAATTGTGTTTCCTGACAATAGACTGCCTCAGTGCAGAAAATTCCCATTTACAGAGCTGAATGTGTCAAAAATGTATTCATAAATTGTAATTACCTGCCCTTTCAACCTTTGACAGGCGTAACTAAGAAATGCAATTGGTCTTTCAGAATGCAGATGTCAGATTTTCTGAAGAGAAAAAGATTTAATGTTAGTTTTGGGTCCTTGAACATCTATGCTTGTTCTTCTGAAATTTGTCTTATTTTAATTCCATTTAAAGGTCTGCTTTTGTTGGAATATTTGAATGTATGTTGAAGCATATATTTGAAATTTTCTTGAAATTAGACTGTGCTCTGGATTTGGAAAAATATATATAAGATGTGTTTCAAGGGGATATTTGATATCTTGCTGATTCCAATTTGGAGAATATTTATAAATTTGTATTGCATTTGTCATTTAATTTTGATTCACATTTTTGAAGCAAGATTCATTTAAAGCAACTATCAGGTCTCAAGATAACTGATACAGTCACATAAATCTCATGTACAATGAGAACTATGTTAAAAGCAAGTAAAAGAGCGATATTTTCCTTTCAGGACTTTTCAAAAATTGCCTCAGCCCCTTTTATCCATTGAAAAAAGCAAATCATTTAAAAAGTACACTTCCATGTACAAAGTATCATTTTGCTAACTTGCTTTCTGAAATTTGTTGACATGTAACTTAAGTTAGAAAGAGAGAGAAAAATCACTGACCATTATCACGGATTTTGAATTGATTAACTTGACCTGAAGTTGACCACTACTTTGTCAAAAGAGCAAGAAAGACTCTTTTAATCAAGCAGACAATCACAGAAGTGTGGTGAAACAGTGGTTGAGAGATCACGGTGTCCTCTTTTGAATCACTTGTAGAAAAGTGCAAATCACTTGTCTGGTAGAAGATGGTACACCCAAAAAATAAGGAAATAATTTCCAAGGTGCATTTATGATATCTATGAAGGAGAATGATCTTAACAAATTATTATGAAGAACTACACTGTAACGATTACCCTTTCCCAGGACGTTGTTTCGTTGTTACTGCTTTTTCGGAATTACCACACACCTTCTAACATTCTGCCTGTGATCTTTTATAGATTATCAACTAACACAAACAGATTGAATGCCTGTAGATTGCACAAGTCAATACCATGATCACTATGTTGCACAACTCCTTGAACATCTGTGCGTGTTCTTCTGAAATTAGTTTTATTTTAATCCCAGTATAAAGTTGGGTTTTGTTGGAATATCTGAATGTACGTTGAAGCATATATTTAGCATTTTCTTGATATTACACTGCACCCTAGGTTTCTCGTTCCATATCATGACAGGTTCATTTTCACTTCCTTACTCATTTTCCCCTCTCCCTTTCCTATCTATGGACTCTTGACTCCTTGCTGGGATGAAGCTGACCAGCATCAGGCAGCCTCTAGTATCTCAGCCAATGGCCAATTATAAACCTCAAATGCCAGAAGATTATACTGGCTTAGAGGACTCATAGTCATCTCAGCCTTCTGGGAGTCCTCATTTGATAATAATCAGGAAGTGAGTGTCTTTGACTTCTTTTTTAATCTCTGTAACCAGGGTTGTTGGAATGAACTAACTCATAACTGAGCCCTGGGATTAAGCTCTGGGACTTTCTTGGATTGTGTAGCTGAGCTGCTCACTGAATAAGCTTGCTGAGCCAACAATAACTTAGAAATAAAAGGCACATTGAGATCTGCAGCTTTTTCAGCAATCAGCTTTAAGGTGAAACATTAGAAAGAACTGGAAACAAGAAATGCCACTTGTCCATTCCATCCATGGGGATGTTGTGAAAGTGAGGGAGGCAAGAGTTCCAGAGTTTGTGGAAATCAGACAAAATGCAGATGTTTGAAATCTGGAACAAAAAAAGGTAAGTTCTGACTAAGGGGCATCAACCTGAAACATAACATTCTGTTTCTCTGCCTTACCTGCTAAATATTCCCAGCATTTTCTTTATTTGTTCCTGTGTTTGTGGTCCAGTTTCAACACTTTCATGAGTTCTGACTTTCAGTGGGGTAGAGAGGCTCAGTGATAGGAGCTCAGGAGGATTGATAGGAAAGTTTAAAATAAACATGAAAATCCAAAAAAAAATCTGCAGAAGCTGGAAATCTGAAATAAAATCAGATGCTGCCTGACCTGCTGAATGTTTCCAGCATTTTCTGATGGAAGGAAAACTCTCAGGATCAACAATATTGGCTCTGATTATCAGTTGGATTCCTGGTGAACAGTGACTTCAAACAGATGGATGAAGTTATACAATTTAGTCCTATGTCTTGCAGCATTATAGTTAAAGGCAACTAACTTTTAATTGTTGGTTCCACACATCAGTATTTGTGATTCTGATCACTAGATACTCACAGAAAATAATTTCACTGGACCTTAGGGGAAATCACTGGAGGCATCAATACTGAAAGCTGTGAAACACCTTCAATGGTCCAAGGGTTAAAATACTGAGGTGTTTAAACTGACTAGGTTGTAACAGACAGTGGTGTAATGGACAGATTTGACAAAAAGCAAAATTCTAGATGCTGGAAATCTGAAATCAAAACCAAAAGCAGAAAATATGTAAAAGACACAGAAGGTCAGAGAACACCCGTGGAAAAACAGATATCAGTCAGTTGACCCATCCCCAGATGATATTTCTATGTGAACGTAGTGAGAATGTTGTGTTGATAATGAAGCTTTTTACTAACAGCAAATGAATCTTCCATTGTAATAGAATCCAAAGATTTTTAATTCAGATTGTCTTTAAACGAATATATTTAATGTCATGCTATCTTTTTAAGTAAGTGGCTAACTTCTCTGTTGCACCTTTTCTGGTAGAAAGTCCCTCTCAACAGATATGCAGATCTGAGAAAGGGCTTCAAATTGCCTGATTTGCGACCCTCATGATTTTCCGGTTGTTAAGGTTAATCGTTGGAAAATTGGGGCATGCTGACCTCTGCACTGAATCTCCAATCTGCATTCCCACTGGGCATGCATGTGTGTATGTGTGTGTGTGTGTCTGTGTCTGTCTGTCTGTCTGTGTACATTTGTGTATGACTGGGGATATATTGACAACTATCCAAAGGATGAATTTAACGTATGTGACAGAATGGAAGGTTATATTAAAAGTTAAAAGAGTTCCATATGTTATTGCAGATCTCACTCAAGTCAGGATCCAAGAAATTGATGCTGATATCACACAGACTAGAGGTATGATTGTCATCAGGACTAATTTTAGCTATAGTTGTTCAAACACCGGAATGGGTAATAAAAATATAATTAAGATTTCAGAATGGTGGGATCCATGAAAATATATCCTAATGATATCATGATTGTGGCTGATATTCCTCCCATGTTTATCTGTGGTAGTTCTCACTGATCTTTTTTTATTTACCAAAAACTATTATTGCCATCCTGTCACCTTGTCTTGTGGGTAACTATTCATCTTCACCTCCTCGGCGGTATTGTGGCATAAAGAATCAGCATCGGTTACAGAGGCTGAATGACTTTTGTTCCCTTCATTCTGATGGAATGTAACTGGGGTAGATTCCACAATGAGACACAATCTGCCCCACTGAAGTTTGTCCACTGCTGGAAGTTTCCAAATTTCAAACAGATTTTGTTCAAGTAACAAATTGAGAAAAATCCTTTGTCAAAGAGGCACAACATCTTTCTCCTTTTCAGTCTGGAGCTCTTAGCAATAAGATTTTTTTGCAAAATGTATATATATTTTTCTTTTATAGAATTCTGTGGTACTGAGTCATTGAGCTATATTAATTATTTTTCACCCTGAAACAGGTTTACAAATTGGCTAAAATAACTTTTATATTCCATGTAAGGCACAAAGTGTGATCTGCTGCTAGCAAAGCTGGGCTGACTCTGTTCATACTGCTTGTCTTATGTTTATTTCCTGTCCAAGAGAATTGGAGGTCTTTACATATTCAACAATGTCTGAAAATGTGTTGCAATCTGCTTTGGCAGAAATGCCATTGCCCTGTCGGTTTTCTCTAGCACAAGAAAGATTGAAACCTTTGTTTAAAATGTTCCCAGATCCATGAGGGCACATGGGAGCTTTTTTTTACATTCACTCTTAATCGGGTCCAAGATTACTCCCTGCATATGGTTCTAACTATTGGCCCAAGATTTGAATCAGATAATTCAATACTCAAATCACAATTTACAACTTCTGTTGATGCAAAGCTGGAATCTCTTTGAATTATTACAAACTGTGCAGGGTAGCTAGACAATTTGTAAACCTTGTACCAGGTGATCCACAGTCAATAAATAGCTCACTATGATTGGAATGTGAGCTTTTTTTGAATCATTGTTGATAAATTTGACTGCAATCATTTGTGAGTGATGTTTGAGTTCCCACTCAATACACTGCAATTATCAAACAGAGCGATGTTTATGACATGTTGACTCCTAGCTTTGCCTCTCCAGCACGGTGTTGTGCTGCTTTCATCTTACAGTGAAGCTTTATTCAGCCCTAATGGCTCTCTATGCAATGAGTTGAATTTCACACATACTCAAGAAGGTGGCTACTAATAAAATTAATTTCTGCTATCAAAATCTGGACTTTTGAACGATTGCACGAGGTAAATGGAATTAAGATCATCAAGATTTGCTACTAAATTTGAACATTTGCACAATGTAACATTCACTGCCATCATACAAACAAGTACATGTACAAGTACAACACTTCTAGACTTTCCGTTTATTAGTGAGGAAAGGGTTGACCCAGTATTAAGTTTTCCCTTTATATTCTTTGATCCGTGTATACTCACTTATCTCTCAGGTGGCACACTGGGTTTACATTGATCCATTTACTGTGTAAAAAAAACCTTGTCATATATATGAGAGCTACAGAGATGCCTTAAAGTGCACTTACAACCCACTTCCCTTCATGTTTGACAGTTCTTTTAAGAACCAATGAGCCTGCAATTTAAATCCAGAAGATTCAACTGTTTTTTTAAAATTAATGCACCTTTCCTCAAGGAACTTAAATTTTTTTCTATTGTAAAATTCCATTTGAATGGTATAAATGTCTTTTGTGGGGCTGAAAATAAAGATTTCAATAGATTTCTCCAACAATCCCATCATCTTGACTTTGTTTAGAATATCCAGACAGAGAGGGGGATAAAAATAAAAGGGGAAGATGTATGGTATTCAAATCTGCTCCACACAAAGAGATTTCTCTTCCTTACTGGGGCCGAATAAAGTCTACGTGTGAAAGTGAAGTCTCTGTGCTTGAGCGGGCTTCCATCTGTCGTCTCACTGTTAATGGAATTTTATCCCAACGCTCCTTCCGCTTGCAAGAGCTGAACATAACAGTGATGTCCATCAGTATTTTTTAAAATCATTTTAATTGTGTTGTTTCAGTTCAAACAAGAAATCAGGATATCAGTTCAGATGGTTTTGATTTGTTTGTTATGTTGGTACAATTGTTTAAAGCATAATGAAAAAAAATTTAGGGGTCAAATCACTTCAGTTTTTTACCTTGCAAGAAGCACCACTGCCCACAATTTGTTCCTAATCTTTTACTTGGTGCTTTGCATACTTTTGCAATCATTGTAGCTGAGGCTGGATAAATGGTGCGAGTAGGGAGGTACACATATATGTCAGGGTACTATTTTAAGTTTTTTTGTGAACGGCACCAACATCTTATGTGCCACTTCATTTGTGCTAAAATGAACCTAACAACTGAGACACCACCGCAGAGTTTATAAACTGCTTGAAAACAGAGAAGACACAGTCTATACTATAGTCTGTGCAAAATTGGGAATCACTTGTATGCTTTTAAGTTCTGTGAAATGTATTGAAAATATTAGTGAAGGTAACAATACAAAAGATGGTGCACATCATCTTGTAATATTTAGCTATGCCTTCAATCACCTTCTCCCTGCAGGAAACTGTGCTCTTAGGGAATGTGGGATTAGAACTAGATCCACAGAGTTATCTCTGCTAGGAACACAGGAACATGGAATTAGCTCCATTATCATTGTTAAAGACGGCACAGAGGGATGGTGACCAGGGCAGGGTTCAGAAAAGATCTGGAACAATGTAATTGGGGTGAGGTGTAGCAGACAGCTCATAATATGTAAAAATGTGTGGTTTTATACATTGGCTCAAGAAATATCTGTACAATGAATAGGCATTCACTGACAAAAGGGATGAGAATTTTGATAAATGTAATTTACATTCTAATTCTCCTTCTTTTATGTTTTAAAGAGATGGAAGCATTATGAACAAGTTAGTCCCCATATTTAAGGGGAAGGAAGGAGGGAGCAGATTGTGGTGGAGTGGCGACGGGTAAGTTTGGTGATAATAAGTCTGGAGGGCAGAATCAGTTTCCCAGAGGTTCATCAGACCAGTAATTTCCTTTCCAACTTTCCACACACCAACCAACCTGACTGATGACTTGGGTGGAGCAATGCAAGGCTGCAGCTGAGTAGGAGAGGGAGCTGGTAACGGAGTGGAGATTGAGTTCAGAAGGTAAGGGTTGCACGCTGTATCAGGCGGATGGTCTGTGGATGGGAGGGAGAGCAGATAAGCAGGGAAATTTACAGAGAATTGTAGCAGAGACTGAGAGGGCAGATGGTGATTTTAGAACTGTATGCAATAAGGTTGTTTGGACTAGGTTGCTGGTGGAAGGATGGGAAACATTTTTGTTCCAACTTGTCCTACTAAGCAACTTGGTAAATGCATTTACTGTAGAGATCTGGCCCATCTCGCCTCAATTTTAGCCGTGTCTCAGTAGGCTCCCATCTGAGTCAATTCAAGCACTGCCCCAGAAACCCAGAACACCATGCCCACAACTTCCTAACTCGTACGTCTTTGGAATGTGGGAGGAAACCGGAGCACCCGGAGGAAACCCACGCATACACGGGGAGAATGTACAAACTCCTTACAGACAGCGGCCGGAATTGAACCTGGGTCACTGGCGCTGTAATAGCATTACACTAACCGCTACACTACTGTGCCTGCCAGCTGTAATATCCATTCAGTGGTCCCACCAAGATCTGATCCTTTTCACTAATGGAATGGAAGAAGAGGGGATGAGTCACAACAAACTCTAGACAAGGACAGATTGAGCACGGCCACCCTCATTTGGTGTTTGTGACCAGCTTCTGTACTGACTTGGGTTTAGTAACTGGCAACACCAAAGGATAAGGGTACAGGTATCTGATGATTCCAGTCTTGAAGGTGGCATGGAATGGATTTGAAGACTCACAGAGTTTCTGCATGATGTATCATGACCCACAAAATGGGCAGCACAGCTCTTGTACTATTTCACCTTGTGGCAGCTTAACCTGGAATCATCTTAATCTGTGTCCTGCCCCCTTCTCAATTATTCAAATACAGACTGAACACAACTGCACACATATCATACATATTGGCAGCACACTTTCCCAAGGTTCTTCAATAGAAATTTACTGCAAACTCTGTGCACATTCTGTGACAGAACTGGAAAAGGTAGAGGATATTTGTGATGTAGAAGGTCATAGAGTGGGAGCTCTGTTTGATGGTGTCTTTTACAACCAGCATTCTGACATTGCTGCCCTTTTTTGTCATAATGGATTAGGAAGACTGGGCTGAGCACTGTCAGCAGCCCAGAACACAGCCAAAATTTACAGAACAACATCCTATACTAAATTTACATGTATTTAAACAAAAACCTGGTACATTTTTATAAGATATCTTTATTAGTCACATGAACATCGAAACACACAGTGAAATGCATCTTTGCGTAGAATGTTCTGGGGGCAGCCCGCTAGTGTCGCCAAGCTTCTGGCGCCAACATAGCATGCCCACAACTTCCTAACCCGTACGTCTTTGGAATGTGGGAGGAAACCGGAGCACCCGAAGGAAACCCATGCAGTCACAGGGAGAACGTACAAACTCCTTACAGATAGCAGACGGAATTGAACCCGGGTCGCTGGCACTATAATAGCATTATGCTAACTGCTACACTACCGTGCTGCCGTATTGCGTTAGAGCATCCTTGTCCAATCTAAAGGACTAATGGAAGGTCTCACACTTTGGTTATTAAGTGAAAAGGCAGAAAAGGATTCCCCACTTCAATTTACGTCTGCCCTTATACAACCCATAGGACAAGCCTTCCCTCAGTATATGGACTTCAAGCCACACTATTATCGAAAGAACACTGAGACAAATAACAGTTGAGTGCAAATTCTAGATAATCTTCTGAATATCAGAATAACTCTGGTCAGTTAGATTCCATATACTAGGCTTCTGTGGCCTCATGAGGAATGGATATTTGGTTTTTTTATCCCTGTTCTGACCAAATTCTGGAAGTGAAGATAAGAGATTAAAGGTGTGAAATTTGCTGCTGTTTCAATGCAATAAAGAAAACTAAGCAAAACATCATCTAGGTCTTTAAAATGTTGAAATGGATGGAGACCAAAACCATTTAACATGATCAACAATGTAAAGTTCCAAACCACAGCACAAATAGGAAGGGGCTTTAGAAGGGTCCAGGTTATTATAATATTTCAGTCATATTCTGAGTTTGCCTACCGTCACTGTGATGGAGCCCATAGCATTTCGCAATGGTTCAATGGAAGGTGTTATGTCAACCAACTGAATGATCTATTATTACATATGTTTTCCTACGGTAGTTTACCTTCATGCTATAACAGAATATGATTGTTCTATTAAAAATGCCACATGGAGATTATCAGCCGCTATGGCACTGTAGCACTCCTGTAATTGCTGATTGAATATGCAATACATCATAGTATAAATACTACGTTCTCCGGTTTGCCGCTTGGGAGATTCGTGCCCATATGCGCTGCAACTTAACAATTATATGGTGCCTTTAACATAGTAAAACTTCACAGGTGCATATCACACAAATTTTGACATCAAGCCACACAAGTAGGCAGTTGACCAATGAGTATAGGGAAATTGGACAAAGTGTTGAAGGTTTATTCAATGGTCAATGTAGACCATTAAGGTTCACAGCTCAAATAATTTATCACTCTAAATGAGTCTACAGCACAAAGTTGCAACAATTATGGCTCTGAGAGAGATAAAAATTGATAGTACAGGCAAATTCACTAGTATGGCAGGAGGGGGAAGGGCCTGCTCCTCAAATCCAGATTCATTGTGATGGCAGTGTTAGTGGAGGAATCAAAGAGGAAAAAATACTTTCTTCCAATCTTGTTAACATTCAGTACAATGAATATTAAAAAAGTGTACCTGCCCTTGAGGAATGGACTCTCATTCCTGGAGATACATGATAAGGACCATAGAGACTAGCTGTAAGATATGTTAACAAAATGACTGGCATTGTTAAAAGAAGAAAGAAAAAAATCTTGAAACAATATGCATGATGGATAGGAATCACTCGTGGGTGTTCAAGTTGTCACCCTGGAGAATTCAAAAGCAGCACCAATGATTCAGTTCTCTGCAGAGAGAATGTACCAAGAAGTCCCTGTGGCTGTTTAGAAACTATTTCATTCTAAAGTTGGGTAACTGCAATCCATATGGTTATATGGTATATATGATTATATGGTTATATGATTATATAACCATATAATCATATGATTATGGTTAGTCCCCAGAAGAAGCCCTTTGTGCTGAGGCAAACAATGTTTACCAACTTCATGCTGGCAAGATTAAGAGGTCAATATTGGAAAGATAGCCCATCAAGTATGTTCTTCTGGGCATGTGGACATCAGGAGCTCCTGATCATCTTCTTGCCAGCCCCCCACATCCCATCCCTTCAGAGCCATGCGTGGGCACCTCATACTGTGGCTGTGCATGGTCCCAGCCATCATTCATTTATCGACCTTTGACTCAGCTGGAGAATGGAGGGGAGGAAGGCAGAGTGAGGGGTGGCAGCTCAGAGAGGGGGCAAGAGAGGAAAGAGACCACAGGAGGGAGAGGTTGGTGTTCAGGAGAGAGGAAGAGAATCGAAACGGGGAAAAGACAGGAGATTAATAAGGGGAGAGGACAGGGAAATAGGTGAGGAAAGGACCAGGACCAGTGAGAGGGAAGACCGAAAGAGACAAAGTCAACATGGCCACCCAGACATCCCAATCTGCACTCCTAGCATCCATTGCACACGCACATTCCACACACTCCTCTTTTAACAGTCCCCAGTGAAAGTGGGTAGTGAGTCTAAACAGTGTTATCGCATTATGGATAAACTGCATGTGAATGCTCTTCAATAGTGTACTTCACATCTGTATTTATCTGCACATTAGGTTTGCAATTGTAAGTGTATTTGCAATCAATAAAATACAGGCTGCTGAAATAGTTACACTGTACAACCTACATTTTCTATCCTGCTATCCAGTGTGTCTCTGAATTTAATTTACAGAATATGATCCCCCTATTCTGAAATAGCATTTTGACGATGATACAATTGCATTGGGTCTTCTGGGGGGTGCAAGCAGAGTTTTAGAATTGTTAATAAAATATTTCTACCATGCGTTATTAGGGGCTGGAAGGTATCCTGGAATGAAACATAACTACAGCAGGAAATGAATCTAGAGCCAGAGTTATGACTGAAGTGATGTGAAGAAGGACTGTCTGTCTTTTCCGCACTGGTGATAGAATGAAAGGAAGTGTCCCTAGTGGGCACAGGTTGGCAGTTCAGAGTCAGCGGAGAAAACTAGGCATTTGGCTAATTAAAAGCTAATGCCCATTTTAATGATGGAACATGTCATCATAATCTCTGACAGGACTGACTGCCCTTTAGCACTGATGACCATATCTGGATGCTGCTGAATCCTTCAATTTTTGAAATATTCTTTAATTTTTAATATTAGAATTTGTCTATACATGTATCGTGAGCAATGCATTTAATCATTGCAATCTCCTTATTCTTTTTGCTTTTATTTGCAATCTTTTATTTTTTATATATGTTAAATATGGAAAATTTAGTCTATCACATACATGAAAAACATGCTTAATCTAACATTTTTCATCATGCTTAAGCAGTAAATCATTAACAATTTTTACAGTAACAGAGATGGATGTTTCTTTATGCCGTGATTGATATCTGGAAGCCAAAACCCTGCATAATACTTTAACTGCTATATTGATTCCTCTGTATTTTGCTACGAAGCAAAACCAGGGCTATGTAGGATCTTAACATGCACAGCACTCACGTATCTTGTCTACTCACTAAAAAGAGGAGATTACAAAGGGGCAATATACCCCAGAGGGGTCCCCTTCGTCAGAACCTTGCCTGTCAGCCTGGCTTCTCATTTTCCAAGCCCTCATCTGATTATTATTGTACTGACTGAATAAAAATAACCTTGTATCTGTACATGAATCATGAATAAAACCCTTTTATTTCATCAAAGGTTCTGGCAGGTTTATAGTCTTTTGCAATGCATGCGGGATGCGAATGACATACCTTTAATTTTGCTGACAAGCTTGTCGGGGTTCTAATGAAAGAAAAGGGAGTAGAGGAGTTCTCACAAGGTTTAGCATTTGCTTTGTGTGAAGATATTTTTCACCTTGCCATTGTGATCTGGCAGCCACTGATCTTAGTAATGAACTCTTCAATTATGTCCAGATTCTAACTCTGGAAGTATGTCTTGATTACAACTGCAATGCCAGTAATTATTATCCCTACAGCTAATGAGTCAATACCCTTTTACCTGCAGACGTACTTTTAGCAAACTGAAGAAACAACACAAAAGACAGAAAAATTGAGAGGAGGGAAACAATGAAAATGACCGTGTTAAAGTATGAGAAGGAAGATAATGATATTAACCTTTTAAAGACTCCAGAGTAACATTGTGCAAATTGAGGCTCTGGTTATTTGATTTGGGAAGTTCTGAATATTGCTGATAAATGTTTCTTAATTCATGTTTTAGTTAAAATTACAGAAGAACACTGATGTGTGCATTCACTGCATTTCTCTGGTTGTTTTATCCTTTAAATCACACCTTATGGAGATCTGTTCCTACCAGGCTTCATCGGCACGTGAGTGTATAAAATATTTTTTGAATCGTTATTAAACATGTTGAAGTGAGAATAAGCTCACGGAACTTACAGGTAAGTTCAGAACATTTCATGAGATTCACAGCTTCTTTAATGATGGCAGTGGAAGATGTTGAGATTGTTGCAAATTTTATGGGTTATGAGCCATATTTTCACACATGTAATCTTGCTTTTCTTCATTGCTATGGAAGATCACTACTAAAAATTCTGAAAACATCACTAATGTGATAATGGGACAAGCTTTAAGTTCCTCCACCTGAAGAAAACAAGATGGGGCTCAAAATAAAAGTAAATTATATCGATTATATTGGCAGCTTAATCTATCACGCTGGCTGTTATCCTCTTGGACTGGTTCTTGTGCAGGTCAGTCCAAACGCCTGCCTGTTTCCCACAGTGGATAGATTGTAATTTGCAAATCAGCATTCTATAATTTGTGATATCCAATTAATTATTTCTCTGTAACATACTGATATAACTAGAAAATTCCAAGGCACTTCACAGAACTATCAAACAAAACTTGACTGAACGCCATTAGGAAATCTAAGAGCAAATGAAGAGTGTCTTAAAGAAGGAAAAGAGAGGTAGAGAGGATTAGGCATTTAGGGAGGGAATACCAACATTTAGGTACTTGGCAGCTGAAGGCACAGGCAACAATGGTGGAACCATTAAATTTGGGAATAATCAAGAGGTCAGAACTTTAAAAGAAGGAGTCTCAGAGCATTGTATGGGAGATTACAGAGAAAAGACAAGGGTAAGGGCAAGGATGGATTTGACACAGATGAGCATTTTAAAATTGAGTTGTTGTTTAGTAGGTCAGTGAGCACAAGGGAGGCAGGTAGATAAGACCATGCAAATGAAAATGCAGACAGCAGGACTTGGATGGCCTCAGGATTATGGAATATGGGAAAGCAGCCGAGAGTGCTTTGGGATCATTGTGTCTTAAGGTAACCAAGGGAAGGATAAGAATTTCAGATGCTAGGCTGAGGTAAAGACAGGAAATAGGTTCCTTAATGACATTGTGAATGTCTGATGGAAGCTTACCTTGGGTCCGTGTTATTCATCAAGGTTGCAAACTGTGTGATCCAGTTTCAGCGAATTCCCAAGGAGACGGAAGGAGTCAAATACAAGAGAACAGAGTTTGTGTTGAAGACAGAGCTGCCAAAATGTAGTTGGAAGAAATTCTACACTATTGAATGTCAGATAAACAGTGGAGGAATTGACAGACGTGTTGCAGGCAAGGGCATAAGACTATAATTATCATTTTGAGGCTCTAAAGAGTGCAGCTAATGAAGCAGTCTACCAAATGTTAAACTGTCTTCCAGTGAGGTCTTGAAGAACAAGCCCACTAAAGAACTTCAGGTCCATCTGAGATGTCCTGGATATTGTTCTGCTCTCCAGGAGGTAATCGCCAGTCAGCTCTTTCTCTTGGAACTGCTGAGTGACAATGAGGCACTCACCAACTGGTCACAGGTTGTAGGCAGGATGAAAGTGAAGTGCAGGCTTCAAATTGGCTTGTATTTCATGGTGATCTGCTGCCTGCCACTTTGGCACCTGAGGTGAAAATCATCTCTTTAGTTTACCTCTTTTGTTATTTATTTTCAGTTACTCATCTAAAATATTTAAGATAAAAATATTTTCTGACATGAATCCAGATATTATCCAAGTGTCACTGAGATATACAAGTTGCCAGCAACATAATGAACCAATCAGAAACTGAATGTGTTCAGAACATCACACTGCGCTATCAACTGCAGATTGTCAGTCTCTAAGCTAGGTCCACAAAACAAAAAAAAATCACCATTTTTCAAATTATACATTTCTGGTGATTTTATTTGATAAAGAAAATTGCATTCATAAATGAAAATCTCATTAATAGCAAGGCTATGCTGCCTCCTTTCATTAATGAGAAAAAAACTATAATTTTCTAACTGGAGAAGTTCTTGAAGACTTGAATAAAATTAGCACGTGTGGACATTGGCTGCAGATTGAAATGACATATTTGTGATGGTTCTGGTGGTGGAATGGTCTACCAGAAGTCACTGTCTGTGCTCAGACCTGTGAAATCACCTCTTAAAGAAGCATAGGCAGCAAGAATACATGGAGCTAATTACCCCAGCAAACGGCAATACTATAAGAGTATCAGAGGGAATATTAGACTGTCAGAACCACTGATACTCTACTCTTGGTATGTACCTATACCGATTATACCAAAGGGGGTTGAAATCATACTGTGTGATATGAATAACAAGCACATTAATGCATTGGCATAAAATTTCTTCGTCCATTATTTTTACAGAGCTACTGGTCCATTTATTTTAAATGGGTGATTGATTTCATTAAAATAGTGGGCCAAGGAATTTCATATGAATGTTATTATCATCACATAGCACAATTTCAATAAGTGTTTTAAGTGAGGAAGCTCATTTTTAGCTTTTATTTCTCTTTTCTTTAAAAAAAAACTGCATGAACTGACTGTACATTAAAGAGCACCTATTTCCTCTGGTATTGTTAGTGACGTGGGATTGAGGGATTGTGAGCATCTGCATCAGGCCTTTCTGTTCAAAGGATTCAATTAAAAAATAATTACCAAAAGATTTGTGTAGTAGAACATGACTGAGCCGAATGAATTGATGTTTCCTTTTCATCTGTGATAACAATGAACTGCTTCCTTAATTAAAAAGAAAACAGAAGTTTGCTTCTGTGTACAAGAGTAAGAACTATATTTGCAGTGGGACTGTGCCAATAAATAAGCCCTTCTGAAGCCTGTGTACATGAACCCAGTTGCTTTCTTGAGCCCTCTTTACCAGCTTTCAGTTTGTAAATGATAAGGAGAGTCATTAAAACACATTAAAACATTCAACCAACCTGCAGCATTGCTCACCCAGCAAAGTTGCTGGGTATGGTAGTATACTGAATAAGTTAGTGAAGTAGCTTCCAGAGTTCTGGACCACTGACCTACGAACATAAGTTTGAATCCCACCATGGCAGCTGGGGAATTTAAACACAAGTAATTAAATAAGATTAAAAAAAACTAGTCCCAGTAACAGTAACCATGAAACTACTGGATTGTTGTAAAAATCCATCTGGTTCACTAATTTCCTTCAGGGGAGGGAATTTGCAATGCTTACCCAGTCTGATGTATATATGACTCAAGATCCTCCAGTGCAGTTGACCCTTAGCTGCTTCCTCAGCACAGGGCAATTAGGAATGGACAATAAATGCTGGAATTGCCATCCTGAGAAGGAATAAATGAAAAGAATGGTAATAGTGATAAAGTCCCTCCTGTCCGTTTACTGATTTTGGAAAGTGTAAGAAAATTTCATAGAAGGTATTAACTCTGCAGTTCATCATTTGGAACATTATTGCAATAAAAACAAAAGCCCATAATTGAAATTGCTATGTGGTTACACCAGTACCAGTAGCAGTGAGCAATGTAAACCACAATGGTATTCATAGGGAATGTACCACGTATCACCAAAATAGAAAGAGAGACAGACAGAAGCTTAAGGATGTGGACATGGTTGCCAAGAGATTGGTTCTCCATTCCCAGCTCCAAAGTTATTATTTCACTTAAATACTGCATTAAAATCTGGGTCTGATATTAAGTTTAGAATATAAATGAATTTAGGAATAAGTTATGGCTAATCTGGAGAAATTTTACATTCACCTCAAATGTGACGCTGTAAATCCTGTTCACCTAAAACACCGAGGAGATCGTCATCAGGTTATCATTAATAATGATATTCTTGGAACATTTTGATGGGAAGGAGTTAATAGGCCGCAATGGCAATTAACTCTGCAGTGTGATATTCAACAAGGGTGAGTACAGTGCACACACATTAGATTTTGGCTCGTAGTGATAGTTTTTCATGGACCACAGTACTTCAAAGAAGTGAATTTTAATTCAAAATATGGATCTTAAAAGACATTATTTAGGAAGCTTTGAAACATTCTATATTTCAGTGTCCAGGACTTGATTAAACTAATTAAGTTAGAGATGATGTGAACGTGTAACAGTTCAACCACTCCTATGGCTGTAATTACTTTGCTCCCTCCTTTTATTTTTCTTGATCGGTCTATGAAAGAGACTCCCCAAGATTTCTAATGGTGGACAACAGTGAGAAATGACAACAAGTACTGTGTTTCTTTGAAATGCTAACTGAACAGTCCAGACTTCGTCTTTTCTGTTAAGATATAAATACTTACTTGGACATTTAACTATTTTCTCAAGAATTGACATTGTTTTGATCCATGAGCAAGGAAGGCAATCAGGTTGTTGACATGTCAGTATCTCTATCAATAATCTACATTTTAGAAGGAGTCAGGGCTAGTTTTAGAGGCAACACCTGCAAGAACTGCATAATCACACAACCATGAGGTGTACAGAAGAGAAGTTTGCAGGTTTCTATCCATTTTACCTTTCATAAGCGTACAGTAGTAAAAGTTATGCTTCTGTACACATATTGATTAAGTATTAAGTAATTAACCAACCTTATGGGAATATTCACAATCTCAAATGAACTCTCAAGCAAAATGTGGCTTATGTTTTGTGCTAACAATAGCACACTGATATATCTCATCAACAACCAATGGCTTGAGTGGTGCACCGATGACAGCACATGGATAACCCCATCAGCAACAACGAGCCACTGGAAACCATGTAGGAACTTGACTTTTGGCTCTTTTACCAAGTGACCACTTAAAGCGTAGAGGCCATACAATTAGAAGCTCATCACTTGAAGTATAATTTAGGATTGCGTTCAATACTGAAAGCAGCACAAAAACAGGTTGGTTTACATCTATTTTTGTGATTAGCAGCTAATTCAGATCTGAACTACATGAATTGCTGAAGCATCAGGCACATGAAAAAAATGATTGGTGAATGTCCCAGAAACATCTGCATCTGTCAAATGTGTACTCATGAGTTACTCGTCTTTCGAGATATAATCTGCAAGTGACCAGACCAGTGAAATTTATTTTCAGTAAGCATGAAGAGTAAACATACTTATGAAAATATTTTTAAAAATTACTTCCATTTATCGAGCATCTTTCATGATATTCAGTCTTTCTCCCCAAGAGCGCTCATTATAGAGAAATTGCTGGGTTCTGGCTATAACTAACTATTAACTATTAACTGGGGAATGGTTTGTTGGAAGTTGAATGGTCCAACAGAGAGACACATTTGTTGTGACAGTTTGGTACATGCATCACGCTGTATATTGTGGCATTTTCTATATGGAAACAATTAATATTTTTCATTTGCCTCATCAAATCTAAACAACGTGGGCAGGCTCCAAATTCATACTGCACAAACAGCTCCTGACGTGCATGGCTATACCAGTTAATACAATGTCTACAATTTGTCTTGTAATCTTAGAGTATTAGAACAAAACATATACAAAATATAATGCAGATCAGCATGGACTAGAATTGTTTTATCATATCCACCTTTTAAAAATATGATTTGAGCTGTAACATGCCCATATTAGTTTAGTCATCTCCCATCCTTCTATATTTGTTTATAGGCTTCTGAATTGTGCCACAGAACCTCACTCTGATTATGACAATGGAGAAAGTTAAGAATGTTAAAATGATGGCAAAATTAAATGAAAAAGGTATTCACCAGTTCAAGACAGGCTAAAATTATGATCAAAATTATAATAAGTGTGACCTCACTAGAATTAACACATAAAATCGTTATTTAGAAGTATCTTGTGGAATGGTATCCTGTGCAAATATTTCACAGCAAAACAAAGGCCCTGTTTGATGCAGCACATTGCTTTATCCAGGGGAGAAGAAAAGTATGCAAAGTTTCAATAAACAGCTGTAGTGAGCTAAAGAAAGGATATTAATTAAGAGAAGGATTTGGTCTGATTCAGTCTTGTACATAAGACAAAAGGTTAAGTAAATGCCAGGGTAGGTATGCTTAATCAAACAATGGATATTAGTTTTAGATTCATTAATGCTAGCTGAGAAAACAGAGGAAAATTGGAATCTTGATTGCTAGAAAATCAAGAGGACAGAGCTGTTTCTGTTCAATCCATATCTAAATTAGCCTCATAAGAGGGCTAAGAGTACCCAATTAACAGTATTAGGTGGGGCATCTGAGAATGACATCTTCCCTAGATTGAGATCATGCTCTTTTTCAAATTGGAGACTTTAAACAATTAACAGCAATAAGCACAAATTTAATATTAGAAAAAGGCCCCTAATAATAACCCAAATAATCTTAACCAACCTATACAATTAGAATCTGTTGACAAATTAAAGGCAGTTCACTGTGATAATAAATATAGTACAAATCCAGAGGCACTCATATTACACTGCTCTTAACTGAAATTGAGAAGTTGATCATTATTAACATGAATGATTAATGGGAAACAATCATTGTCACAATCAATCACCTCCTTTGGAAACTGCATTGATACAAAGACACGAAGTGTTTTTGTTACCAGTTATTTATTTACGTAACATTTTCCAAATGCTCTGTCTCCCTTTGCCTAGTGCTTTTGAATTTCAGATTGAAGGTTTACTTTGGGTCGAACTATTGATTACCTTCTGTGTTAGGATTAAATCCTGACACAATATTAAACATCATGGTTTCAGCTATCTCAATAAAATTCAACTGAAAGTTGGATACCTGGAAACAAGTAGTTGAATTTTATGGGTACAGTAGCATGATTGTTGTGTCAAAGGCCTTGATTAAAAATCCAGGGAACATTAATTAGAGAATTAGAATTTGAATAAAAATATGGAATGGGAATCTTACATTAGTGAAAGCTTTTTGAGACTCCTTAAAAAATGGTTTACTGATATGCATTAGGGGTATCAGTAGTTTGGTCTGCTAGAGTCTGCCTATGGATGACAACAGACAAATGTATTTGACCTTCAATGTGCTCTGAGATGGCCTATTGGACTATTGGTTGTCCTAGGAGGTCCATGCTCAGCTGTCCTCAGGAAAACTAGGGAAGGACAACAAATGCCACTATTTTGAAAATGAATTTAAAACAAAACAGCCCATTTTAAAAGTGAAATGAGCTTTTATTTTTTTTCATTTTAAACTTCTTAATGAGTGAAAACATCTTTGTTCAGGAATAAGGAAGCAATATATAGGATCCTAGTTATTTGACAACTCACTATGTCTATCTGTCTGTAAGATGCAATTAAAAATTTGGCTGTATTAGGTCATTTTGTTCAGCAACTTAGCTTACCTATACTTTTAATCGGGACATCCTGTTCTAACGCAAACGTTGGTGAGATGTTGATGATATTTTTAAAAGCAGGATAATTTACACTCTATATCCATTGTGTAAATTGAATTTTTTTTTTCTCTGCTGTCAGAAAACAGGAGAAAACACTTGTAAAAGAGGCACATTGAATGCCTGGAGTATGTTGGGTTATCACATTGTTGAACTGATCAGTGGTCAAATCATCTGATACTGGTAAAGCTGCTGGTAAAAAAAATACAATATGTTGAACTAGTCGCTGAGGACATTGAATGTTATATTACATATTATAAAAAGGTTTGCAAGTATGTTATAAGGAAGAGGTTTGCAAAACTATTCATAGATCCTAAGAGGTAGATATAAGAAGTTATAATGGGTAGTAGGAAATGACAGGGATTTTGAATAAATATTTGTAATCTACTCTCATTGTATATAATACAAATGACTTGCCAGAAATGATTGAAACTCAACTTTCTAATGAAAGTCTGAAACTTAAACATGGGGGAACTTAATGGGATTCAAATTCAACATATCAGCCAGAGTTGATGGTCTATAAGGGTTTTAAGTTTGGTACAGAGATGGTGGCTGCTTTGCTTTTGATTTTCCAGAATTCCCTAACTTATTGAATGGCTCCTATGTACTATCAAGTAGTAAATGTAACTCTATTGTTCAAGAAAGAAGGAAAAAAAGAAAGCAGGGAGCCACTTAACATAATTAATAAGGAAAATGCTGAAAATTATCATTAGGGATGAGACACAGGGCATCTAGAAAAATTACAAAGCAATTAGTCAGAGTCAGGAGAGTTTTGTGACAGAGAAATCCTCATTGACAAATCTATAAGAAGCAGATAGATCAGTGGAAGTAATGCACAGTATATCTAGATTTTCACAAGACATTTGATAACATTTCATGCAAGAGGTTGCTACAAGTAATAAATTAACATGGAGCGGGGATCAGTTAACTAACAGAAAATAAAATGCAGGCCATTTTGAAGGTGACTGGCTGTAGCTATTTGGGTGCCACAAAGATAAGTGCTTGGGTCTCAGCTACTTACAGTCTAGATCAATGAGGAGACCAAGGCAATGAGTCTAATTTTACAAATGATACAAAGGCAGATGGGAATACAAGTGATGAGGAGAGTACAAAGTGGTACAGACCAATTAAAAGATTGGTCAGGAAGATGGTTGATAATGTGAAGAAATGTGAAATTATCCTGCTAGTAGAAAGAATGGAAAAGAAAAATATATTTTAAAAGGCAAGTACATTGTACATGCTGGTATTGGAGGGATTTAGATGTAAATAAATCATTGACAGTTAACATTCAGCAAGAGTGAGAAACTAGAAAAGCAAGTAGGATATTGGTCTTTATTGTAAAAGGATTTGAGTGTAAGAGTAAGAAATTCTTACTGCAATTATATAGACTGGAGAAGTGTGTATGTTTGGTGCTATGCAAGAAGGATATACTTAAGTACAACAAAGATTCACTAGATTGATTCGTGGGATTAGAGGGATCTTCTGTGGGGAAACATACAGCAGAGTGGCTTATGTTCTCCAGAAAGAAAGGCGATCACATTGAAATGTTTAAATTTTTAAAAGCTTTGACAGACTGGATGTTGTGAAATCATTTCCCTTGGCTAGTGTGACTGGAAGCAAGAATCATGGTCTCAGGATAGGAGGGAGTGTCATTTAGGACTGAGATAAGTTAAAGGTCTTCACACAGAGGACCATGAATCTTTGACTTCTCTGAGGGGATTTGGATGCTTAGAGTAATCAAAAGTAAGAGCAAGTGTCCATAAGACACAAATGCAATGAAAAAAGATTGGCATGCAGAAATGTGGCATCATGTAGATGTTCATGTATGAAAGGTGGAGCAGACTCAGTTGACTTATTCCTGCTCATGTTTTGTTATGCTTTTAATTCATCTCAAACATTGCTGTATGATTATATTAAAATGCTTGTCCCATTTCATCATTGGTATATAATCAAATGCTGTATTCACCTATTGTACAATCTGACTGTGTTACTGCATGTTCATTGCACTTTACTATTATAAATAGCCAGAGTACTAGAAAAAATACTAATGTCTAGAAACTTCTGTTTGTTAAAATAATGTTAGCTTTGCAAAAATATTTCTTGAATACAGTGGATAGTCCAAAAACTCTTCACATTAACTGCACAGTCTTTGTGTTGCTGTGATAGTTAAACAATAGAAAAGCTTGACCATTTTCATCACAAGATGGTCAGTAATCGAGCAAGTGTCTATCTGTGCCACACAGTCATGTACATAACGCATACACTGTCATCAATCAGCAACAATAACGACATAATGACATTGTTGGCTCAGCAAGCAATCAGGCTATGTTATGAACTATCAGTAGATCAGCTTGTTTATCATTTGAGGGAGAACCTATGATTTATTAACCTTTTCCTTGTGGAGGTTATTGTATCTGATATCCACTTGTCTATCATTATCCACATTTTACATGTTCAGGGCTCAGGTCTGACAAATTCGATTGTAAAAATCATTTTTTTAAAAACAGATGGAGCGGCTGCTGGAAGAATTTCATGCTACTTTTTACCACTGGTTGTTGAGAAAGAAGTTACTAATTTATTCTGTTGGAGGACTTAACAATAATGCTATCTTTGAATGTCAGAAGTCCCCAAATATGGATGTTGTCAGGTGTCACAGAGATTTCTGTATTTCCTCTCCACATCACCTTGAACAGTACTCTGAATGGGAAAGCCTGAGTGAAATGCTAATGCTTACTGTGACATAATAAGCTCCTCATAATCGCTGTGGAGATAGGGATGACAGGATTTTTTTTCATTGCATGGCATTGAAAGTAGTTTGAGTGCTCCAAAACTAGATGAGCAGATACAGAGCAAAAGTGTGCGTGCATATAATAAATAGGTAGATAAATAAATAAATGTATGTGTGTGTGTGTGTGTGTGTGTGTGTGTGTGTGTGTGTGTGTGTGTGTGTGTATATCTATCTATCTATCTATCTATCTATCTATCTATCTATCTATCTATCTATCTATCTATCTATCTATCTATCTATCTATATATATATATCTGCCCCAAAAACAGCACTAATGCTACGGCTTTCTGGCTTTCCCTGCGGAAGTCCTAGTTTTAAGGGCTGGAAGATTGCCACCTGGCACAAATGTAGCAGTCTTCATGCAAATAATTGGGAGACTTCAGCTGCCAGGAGAAAAGCAATAGAGAAATAGAGTTTTGTTTTTACTATTTATTTATACTTGTGTTGAAGTTTTTTTAAATCTTTTCAATGTCTGCTTTTAGCAAGTTAAGATTAAGAAAAATACTTTTTAACGATAATTTTATGGTCTCAAACGTGATGGAATGTTTGAATGCCATTCAATGGTCTCAATAACAGTGACAGCTGGTGACCCTGGGGTGGAACCTCACTGGCTGTTAAAGCCATTGTGTGAGTGCAGCTGCCTGTCAGCCCCTCGGTTGTGCTGCTGTGCCGGGAGCCCGACCGAGCAGAAATATACACATTGGTCAAACCGCATGGCCTGGCACAAATGTATAGCAGTTGTAGGACAATGTGAGATTTTCCTCATTTTGTGCAGACTTTTTCTAGCAATTAAAAATTGGAATTATTTTCTTTACCGATAAATTGATTAGAGCAAGCCTTTGATTTGGTGCTTGGTGTTCTAGTCTGTAAGAATGTCCTGTATTTTTTTATCAAGTTGAAGTCACCAAAATTTATGAAGTATTGAATGGTTCAGTGCTCATGTCCGCCATTGCTGTTAAATGTGCAATGTAGTGAAGACTTGCAATGTAAGGCATTATTTAAGGTGTGAGTCCTGATGAGTGGAGGATAGAGTTTTGAGGAGTCTGGTAGATGTGGATGGTTTCCCTTAGTGGTGAATTAGGACAGCAAAATACTTCTGAATGGAAGGATAGACACTCAGTTGCTGATAATATCTATGGAAGAGTTTGCAGTTTCCACACTGGTCACATCAGACACCTCACAACCCACTAAGCCAGAGTGGTATCAAGTCAATCTCAATCCCAAGGCACTGACAATAAGATAAAATAAGATATCTTTATTAGTCAAATGTACATCGAAACACACAGTGAAATGCATCTCTTGCGTAGAGTGTTCTGGGGGCAGCCCACAAGTGTCGCCACGCTTCCGGCACCAACATAGCATACCCACAACTTCCTAACCCATATGTCTTTGGAATGTGAGAGGAAACCAGAGCACTCAGAGGAAACCCACGCAGGCACGGGGAGAATGTACAAACTCCTTACAGACAGTGGCCAGAATTGAACCCAGATCTCTGGCGCTGTAATAGCGTTACCCTAACCGCTACACTACCGTGCCTGCTCATCTGGTTGTGGAAACCATCCTTGAGAATCCTGGCACCAGCGACGTATCCTAATCTTGATGTACCTTGACTAAACAAACAAATATATTCATTCCTCAGTTTTATTAACTGCAGGGGAAGATTTAATGTCATTCATAAGTACTTTCGTTTTAAAACTATCCACACTCTCCATCAGTTAGTTAAGTACAGTGTTTTATGCAAAAACACAACTGGTGTCACAATGTCAATTTGCTGGGACGGGGATAAATTAGCAGGAGCTGAACACACAACTGTTGCCCAATAATTCCTGACAGAGGGAAGGATTTAAAAAACACAGAAGTCAGAAGTTCTTTGAAAAACTCTGTTTCACTTCAAATTATTATGGTAAAATATTGTAAAAATAACAGACCTGAAAATGCGTCCACCAGAAAACAATACACACAAAGAATACAGCAGAACTGATTATTTTTTATTTATTTCAAATACATACTTTATTATAAAAATATATACAGGAAATACAATAAAATGATGCATGTTTCTCTTTACATTCATTGTATCATCAAATCAATACTTTCTATTTACAATGCATCAATGCCACTCATATGTCCTCTTTAAATAATACAGCCATTAAGTGTTTGGTCACATACAGCACTGGGACAGGCCACAGCCCTATGCCCTGAAGTGAACTTAAGAAATTTCGTTATAAAAGATACAATGAAACAGCTATAATAGCAACCACACATAGAACACTAAGAGCATATCATATCTGTGTTTTAAACATAAAAACTAAAGTGGAAATGAAATTTCAGAAAGAAAGTAATTGCACTTGTGCATATAGTGTGTTTGTGATCTCAGGATATCCCACAAAACTCCTGAAGTGCAGTGACCATTAGCTAAGGACATTGGTCAAATAGCCCACGATGGGTAATACAAACAACAAACAAATGATTGAGCAGGCAACCTTAGTTAAGAGAAGAACTTTGTCCAGGATGCCTAGATTGCTCCTTGCTTTATTGGGATCTTCTACATCCACCTGATAATTCCAGATGGGATCTGCACTTATCGTGTCTTTTGATTTATAGTACCTCTCTCAGTATCACATTGATGTAGTTGCCTAGGTTCTACAGGAAACTTAAGCCCACATCCTTCTGATGCAGAGATGAGAAACTGAGTCAAACTGACACTGACAGTTAAAATTTCAATTCAGTATTGAACCCGGCCCAGAAAGAGCTGACTTTTTAAACTATCAAGTAGCAACCTTCAATTCGGTGATTCTTTCCTGTAGGAAACCTCATCATGAGTAGTTAAAGGTGTTAAATGTCATTTAAAGGTTAAACTAAATGAAACACATTCATTCCATTTCTCTCTTTATCACCTGTCCCTACAGGGTCCAATGTTCTCCATTGCCTTGACTCTCCTTTCTCTCCTCATCTTCCATACTCTTCTCAACATTTGGTTTTCTCCACATTCACTGATACCAAATTACCACTTCCTTTTATATTGCTCCATGGACTAGGCGCTCAAGGAACTGAGAGAGTCACGCCAACAACAGCTGTCTTTGGTAGGTAGTTTCAAATCCCAAGAGAAAGTTGAATCTCAATCTGCAGTTCAAGTACATCAGGCATCACTAATTGTTTCTGCAAGTTCTAAACATTGCCCACAGTGAAGCCTGTGACAAGCCTGTGCAAAGTTAACCATGACCATGATGGTTTACACAAAAGAAAAGCGTATTCTGTGGTTACCTATATTGGACCAAGCAATGGAGACTTAGTAATAGACTTACCTTTAAAAGGATTCTCTCTGCCAAACATCTACCCAATCCCTATGGTTCACAGTTAGTAAGGCATAACATACATAGCTTCATCATCCGCTATCTTCACGTGGATTTCTCTACCTTCAAATAGAAATCCCTGATTTCAGTCAAATTGATTCATTAAGGATCCTTCCACAAGTGCTGGGATTAAAGTCTTCAGACCTGAGAAGTTGACAACAGAAATGCAATTGCCAGTATCACAATCAGCAAAGCCTGGAAAGCTGTGATTCTGTGACTCACAGCAACATCTCCATAGACTCTGAAGCTAGGCAACCAGACAATATAAACTGCTTTCAGGGTGCAGCACTGAGTCCAGAGCAAGCTCTTTGCACAGATCACTGACCTTGGAAAATCAATGCTGGTGCACAGAATGATATTACAAAAAAACCATAGTTGCTGATCTTATTGAAGCGTTTCACCTCTCAGCTGTGGAATGAGTTATAGTGATTTTACTGCAATAGTTCCTTCCCCTTGCGAAGGGGAATGGCAGGTTCCTTAGCAATTGCCATACATTGAAGCAAGTTACCTTCACATTCTGTTCTGCTTTATTTCATGTTTATTTAATTTCTTCATTCAGGCCAGCATTCATCACCCATCCCTAATTAGAGTCATAGAGCACTACAGCATAGAAACAGGCCCTTTGGCCCATCTAGTCCATACCAGCCTGGTTTTATGCCTAGTCCCATCTACCTGTGCTCGAAATATAGCCCTCCATACCTCTCTCATCCATGTACCCATCCAAACTTCTCTTAAATGTTACAGTTGAACCCACATATACCACTTCCGCTGGCAGCTCATTCCACACTCGCACCACCCTCTGAATGAAGTAGTTCCTCCTCAGATTCTCCTCAAATATTTCACCTTTTACCCTAAACTTATGACCTCTGGTTCTAGTGTCACCCAACCTGAGGGGAACAAGCCTGCATGCATTCACCCGATCTACACCCCTCATAATTTTGTATACTTCTGTATTTTTTCCCCTCACTCTCCTGCACTCCAGGGAATAAGGTCCTAACCTATTCAACCTATCCCTGTAACTCAGGTCCTCAAGTCCCAGCAACATCCCTGTAAACTTTCTCTGCACTCTTTCAAGCTTATTGATATCTTCACTACAGGTAGGTGACCAGAACTGCACTCTAAATTTGGCCTCACCAATGTCTTATACAATTTCAACATAACATCCCAACTCCTGTACTCAATGTCCTAATTTATGAAGGCCGAAGTGCCAAAAGCTCTCTTTATGACCTGCAATGCCATTTTCAAGGAACTATGGATCTGTATTCCCAGGTCCCTTTGCTCTACCGCATACCTTAGAGCCCTACCATTCACTGTGTAAGTCTTACCCTGGTTTGTCCTCCAAAAGTGCATCACCTCACACTTGTCTGCATTAAATTCCAGCTGCCATTTTTCAGCCCATTTCCCCAGCTGGTCCAGATCACTTTGAAACCTTTGATAGCCTTCCTCGCTGTCCACTACGCCCCCAGTCTTGGTGTCATCAGTTTGGGATGTTTGATGCGTGCTTGTTTGTTCTGGATGGTGATCAGCTTCTGAGAATTGCTGGCGCTGCACTCTTCCATGCAAGTGGGGATTGTTCCAACAGACTTCTGACTTGTGCCTTGTAGATGGTGGAAAGGCTTTGTGCTATCAGGAAGTGAATTACTCCTCACGAGATATATGCCTCTGAACTGCCCTTGCAGTCACTATTTATGTGATTGGCCCAGCTGGTTTCTGGTTAATGATTACCAAGGGTGAAAATAATTTAATTTCTTACTGATGCAGATGGATCACTATCATTGCTGATATGATCCATCTGTGCTAACTGCATTGGCCACTTTCTCACCAAAATGGAGAGTCAAAGGCTGAGGGGTGACCTTCTAGAAGTATATAAAATTGAAAGAAGCATAGGCAGGATAGAGAGAGTCTTTTTTTCGGGATGGAAATGTCAAACATTAGAGGGCATAGCTTTAAGAAGAGAGGGAGAAAGTTTAAAGGAGATGTACGAGGCAAGTTTTATCACACAGAGAGTGCCTGGAATGCACTGGTGGGGAAGTGGTGGAAGTAGATACAAAAGCAACATTTAAGAGGCGTTTAGACAACCAGTTGAACGGGCAGGGAATGAAGGGATATGGACCAAGAGCAGGCAGATGGGATTAGTATAAATTGGCATCGTGGTCGGCACAGACATCGTGGGCTGAAGGACCTGCTCCTGTGCGGTACTGTGTTATGGCATATTGGCCCACTTTGGGTTGGGTTGGTGAGGAGCTCAGTGATGGTAGTGCTGTTGAATGTGAAGAATTCCAGTTGGACTCTCTCTTGTCGGTGATGGTAATTGCCTGGCACTTTTGCGGCACGAATGTTACCTGCCCATGCCTGAACGTTGTCAAGGTCTTGGCACACACAGCCATGAACTGCTGAATTTGCTGAGGAGTTATGAATAGAATTGAACATTGCGAAATCACTCCAGCAGTGACATCCTGAGGCTGGGGTGATTGACCTCTGACAACCAGAAATTTGACTCCGGTCATTGAAATGTTTTTTTTGCCTTGAGGGCTGATCTAGCGTAGATGGTTTTGTGGCAGGTGAAGGTGGGGCCTGAAAAGTACCAATGGGAAGAGAAACATTGATATCCTGAGGGAGCACAGCATTTTCAAAGTCCACTAGACCAACAGAGCTCCCTTGGAGGAAGGCTGTGTATCAGTTATGATCCAGACTGAATAATTGTGTCAAAGCTGATACCAACACAGAATGGCATCCTCTGCATAACAACAGTCTGCTCCCTGATGGCAATGGTGAGCTGCAGTTGAGCAGAGGGCTGTTAGCTCTCTGTTCAAGAACTCTTTATCTAGATTTCCAAAAGCACTCAATAGGGTCCTGCCACATAATAGATTAATGATTAATGTTGAGCATGTGGAGTCAGGAGATAGAGATTTAAGTTAATTAGTAGAAGGATTAATTGCGACTCTGCAATGATTAAGATAAAAGGTAGAACATGGCCAGAGTGAGTACTTAGCACTGTTAGACAGGATGCCACCCACATGCAGATACACCTAAATAGAGGGACACAAGGTAAATTTTCTGTAGATACCTGCATACAGTAGGTACTTGTTTCAGTAGATACTTCCATTCAGTTTAAGGTCAGAAGATACGTAAATTGTGTGCATTTTGATTTGTGTGTGTACGTGTGTGTGCCTTTAGGTGTTGCAGCAGGTCATGTATTTCAAGGTGAGGTACAGAGCTTGAAATACAATGAAAATCAAAACAAAACTGCAGATGCTAGAAATCTAAAATAAAAACAGAAAATGCTGGAAATACTCAGTAGATCGCACCGCGTCTGTGGGAAGAGAAACAGAGTTAACATTTCAGGTCGAAGACTGGGAAGGACTCAAAAGAAGCTTTTTAAGCTGCAGGGAGGGTGAGGGCGAGGGTGAGGGTAACAGTGAGGCTGGGGGTGAGGATGGGGGTGAGGGGATGTATCTAATGGGGTAAAACTCAGATGACCATAGAGATAAGCTGTAAACAAAGTCATCTGGTCAATAAGTGAAATGGGAGCAGTTAGAGAGTAAGAACATGGAAAAAGAATGTGGGAGTTATGAAATGCAGAGCAGGAAGACATACCTGACAGGTCAGGCTGAGCATGTTTTTCACTCTCAGAGGAAAAGAAGAGAAATAAATAACAAACAAACTGAGCCAATATCACAGACGAACAATTGATACAGGCAGAAATCAACTTACCCGAAGTTAAAGAATTCAACGTGCCCAGATGGAAGATGAGACACTAATACTCAAGCTTGCACTGGGGCCTCATTTTAACAGTACAAGATGTCACAGATCGATAGGTCTTGTTGATTTTTTTTCAGTTAGTTCTTCAAAGAGTTAAGTAAAGTTGATCAAGCAAATTTTTTCCTTTGGAAATCAATGTTGATTATTTCATGTCATATTTTTAGTTTCTAACTGTATTTTTTCTTTGTCTTTCAGTGAATTTTACATTAGCTATTGGTCAATGTTTTGGTTCTACACTTTTACTAATGAATGGTTAAATATGTATAATTTGCTTCTGTAATGTCTTCCCAAGATTCCTCGAAATGCCTGGTTGTACTTCAGACCAGTGGCTTCATTCTCTTTGCATTTAGTAAGCCTATTTAATGTTGTTCCTTTTTTTAGACAGAGTCATAGAGTAATACAGCACAGAAACAGGTTCTTCAGCCCAACTGGTCCATGCCGACCAAAATGCCCATCTAAGCTAGTCCCATTTTCCTAGATTTGTTCCATATCCCTCAAAACCTTTTCTATCCACCTACCTGTCCAAGTGTCTTTTAAATGTTGTTATTGTACCTGCCTCAACCACTTCCTCCGGCAGCTTGTTCCATATGTGCACCACCTTCTTTGTGAAGATGTTGCCCCTCAGGTCCCTTTTAAATCTTTCCCCTCTCACCTTAAACCTATGCCCTCTAGCTTTTGATTCCCTTTCCCTGGAAAATAGACTGTGTGCATTCACCCTGTCTATGCCCTTCACGATAGGCACAGTAGCATAGTGGTTAGCATAATGCTTTACAGCGCCAGCGACCCGGGTTCAAATCCGGCCACTGTCTGTAAGGAGTTTGTACGTTCTCCCCGTGTCTGTGTGGGTTTCCTCCGGGTGCTCCGGTTTCCTCCCACATTCCAAAGACGTACAGATTAGGAAATTATGGGCATCCTATGTTGGCACCGGACGCGTAGCGACACTTGCGGGCTGCCCCCCAAAAATCACCACACAAAAGATGTATTTCACTGTGTGTTTCGATGTACATGTGACTAATAAAGATCTTATCTTATCTTATACATCTCTATAAGGTCTATGAAGTTATATAATTTCTAATCTCATTATCATATGTCATGTCTACCTGATCTGCTTCACTGACAAATACTGAAGAAATTATTTAATATTTAAGATAAGATTTCTTTATTAGTCACATGTACATCGAAACACACAGTGAAATGCATCTTTTGCGTAGAGTGTTCTGGGGGTAGCCCGCAAGTGTCGCCACGCTTCCGGAGCCAACATAGCATGCCCACAACTACCTAACCCGTATGTCTTTGGAATGTGGGAGGAAACCGGAGCACCCAGAGGAAACCCACACAGACACAGGGAGAACGTACAAACTCCTCACAGACAGTGGTTGGAATTTAACCCAGGTCGCTGGTGCTGTAATAGTGTTACGCTAACCGCTACACTACCGTGCCTACCATTTCTGCCACTTCCACATTGTTCATTGCAATTTCATCTTGTCCATTCCTTAGTGGTTGTGCTTCCATCCAATTGTTCCACTTATTTTTTTGTATGTGCTTGCAGAATATTTTATTATTTAGTTTGATGCTCCTTAACCTCTTTGTATTCTCCCTTACCATGCTCTTCCTTTGTGCCCATCTGATTATTATATGACTCTTTCTTCAACCTCAGTTTCTTCCTTATGCCTTATTCATCTATAGTACCTCATTCATGTTTATTTTTCTTTTAATATTTTTTCCTGACTCTGTTGAACACCTAATGTTTCTTCTTGGTATCCTACATATACTGTATGTTTGTCCACATTGTAATCCATTTTGATTTCCTAATTTCTCTCCAGCCTCTCAAACTCTGCTTTTCTCTCATCTATTCAGCTTTTCTTTGTGAAATTTGTTCCTTTCTCTTTTATTACCTTAACATTTATGGTCAGTGTGGTCCAGGTGCTCACTCACTTTTATTTTTCATATCAGCTCTAGTTATTTCTCATTATTTGATCTAGCGTTGAAATCTTCCTTGTTGGCTTTTCATAAGGGGGGAAATCCATTCCTTTATCCACTTCAGTTACCTCTTTGGGCCAGTTATTTTCAGGTTAAACTTCACATGGTTATTTTTTGAAGTTTTACTCTTTCTTTAATAATTTTTTTGCTCCAGTTCATTCTACGATTAGGTGGCCTGTTAATGTATTGGTCTGTTACTACCTTTCCTTTCTACCTACAGAGAATTTTTTAATATATATTCATTTGTAAGATGTAGACTTTGCTGGAAAAGCCAGCATTTGTTGTCAACTTGCCTCTTGAACCGAATGTCTTGGTCGACTATTTCAGGGGGGAGTGGAGTCAGACACAATGCTGTGAGGGTGGAGTCACATGATGGCCAGACCATCCAAGGATGGCAGGTTTCCTTCCCTGCAGTCTTTAATGATCCCAACATATTTTTACAACATTTGACTGATTCAATGGTTCAAATTCTGTCCTACTGATAGGTGCAATCTATTTTCTATTTGCCATGACACTACCTTTAATAAATAATGTTACTCCAATTCTTGCTTTTCCTTCTCTTGCTTTACCGTATATGTTATGTCCCATAATGTTTAGTCCCCAGAGCAGTAGCCATGTCTCAATAATCTCTGCAAAAGCTGGTTCCACGTGATGTATTATTGCCTGTTTCCCTGTTCTAATGCCAACTTTGAGGGCTTTTCAGACACGGTTGAATCTCCTTTTATTTTTACCCTTTTACATTCTTCTCCTTTAATGCTGCATATTAACTGGCTGTTTATAATCTCCCTTAGTGTGTCTGCCTTTCTTCTGCTTTACTGTTTAGAAAATATTTAAGCTTCTTTTCATTCTCTCCCTTATTAGTTTAAAACTATCGCCACTTCTCTACTTACACTGGTCCCATTCTGATTCAGGCAAACATCAATAACCTCAGCAATGACCCAGCTCCTGATTGTATTCATACCCATCCTTTCATTTCTCAAGATCACTTCTGCTGACTAGTTCCTGCTTTTCTTTTCCCCTCAGACATGTTTGCCATGTATTAACTTCCTGCCTGTGATCCTCACTTTAATTATAGTTTACTTTCAGTGTTACCTCTCTTTAATTCTTTTTCTCTTCCTTCCTTTATTAATTGGATTTGCACCATTTCTGACAATGCTTCAGAATAACTATCAGCTGCATCTTGAGGCCTGATTAATAGTACGTGTGCAAGGCTCCAGTACCTAATGTAAGCCAGAGCATACATCACATGTGCACTCTTACACCCAACTTTAGGCTAGCCTCCAGCTGCTTGGTTCAGGCTTTGTCAGTGGTCCAGGGTCAACTAAATTATATATCATCCTCACTAGCCCTCAAGCCTGAATGTTGGTTTGTGCTAATCCATTGGTGGGAACAGCAAACCATCGAGGTTCATGGCAGATATGACTGTATTTAAAGGGAGAACATAAATAAACTTTTTACATGTAACCTTTGATGAAAATTCCCTAATTTTAATGAAGCTGCATACATGAAGGTCATCTTTCAGCAGCGCTCCATGAGTTGGGTCCATGGCAGCCCTGGTTGCCCTGCTGGTAAACCAGCTGGCCATTGAGGTACCAGAATACCTTTTGTCTTTAGACGGATTGCAGTGACCTCATGGCAAGCATGTCACACAACATGCATGCAGTCAATGGCTTCTTGTACCATTGGCAAAACTTCCTGTCACATTGGCAAATGGGAAGGAGATACAGTACATTTAGTACAGACAGAGTAGCATGCTGAGAAATGGAAGCTGTTCTCTATATCTCTTCCCATAGCCTGAAATGTTCCTGTCACACAAAAGTTCAAAGCAGCAGTTTACCTTGATAGCCTCAGGCTGTGCTGTGTGTGGCCTGGTTTGGGGGTATAGTCAGGGCTGCAGCAAGTAACTTACCTTCCATGACAACCTCCTTGGGAAAGTCTCCTAGAAGCTGAAGATGGTGAATTAGTCTCAGAGGACAGGACATGGCCTGTGATGTGCACTGCTCAACCTCTTCCTCTTCCTGGCTCTTCTGCTGACTTACCCTGCCTCATGCTCTTGCCCTGCAGTTGAGGTGTTGTCCTACCAGGCCACTCAAATCAGAAAGCAGTTAAGTTCTCCTGTAGCTGATAGCCACAGAACCACAAGAACAGCCTGAACATCCTCTCTATACATTTGTGAAGCTTATCGCAGCCCGAGAATAGAAATAGAATTGTCTCAAAGTCAAATCGGCAAAGAACGATACATCAGCAACTTACTTGTAACTCCTGAAAGATTTCTTTAACTGCTGAGTGCAGGGAGCAGGGTGAGAGGGAAGAGATGTGGGTTCTTCTTGTCCTTACAGTTATATTCCAATAAACAAGGTCAGTGTAGGGAACTGGATGATTTCCAAAATGGCAATAGTAGTTTTAGTTCCATGTCGGGCACCAGTTGGCATCATGGTCTCTCTCTCCCACATATTGCCAATGTGCAGTAGAGAGTAGGCAGTATGCCCTTTACCAAGATGGCACCTCATGCACTTCCTACTGGAAGGGCACATGTGCTTGTCAAGCATGGTCATTTTTGGATCTTAGGTGGCCTGCAACTCCCAATGGGGGATTGACTCTCCAGGTTACTCCCAATGGATAAACCATATCCATACTGCAAGAAAATTATGTGCAAGCTGTGACTTCAGACAAGATGTTATAGGATGCTCCCTGTTTCCAGAAATAAAATTAGGATTCAAGACTTTCATCCCATTAGTACCGTAGGACATGTAGACCTATGGATAGCCCTGAGCAATTCTTACATTTTTATGAAAACAGATTTTTACAGAATTTCTTTACATCTGGGTTACATCTCATGGTGCTACACCTCAAGGAAAAATATGTTACTCAACAGTTGCGCTCGTATATTGTATTCAGTCTTTCTTATTTTCTCAGAAGTTTGGTCTTGTTTCTGCATGGCTATTTGACTGCTCTTCAGCAACTAGATTTCTTTATGGGCTAATAACCAGTGTGGTTGCTGAACTCCAAACTTGTTGATCCCTGTGGGATGCGCTTTAGTTTGGAGAAGAGTTTGTGGGTGAAAAATTACAGTTACCAAAAATACCATTGTGAGTGGAAGTCAGTCTTAACGTGTCAACATCCATCTGTAATTGACACATTGAATGTAATAAACTCCAGAAAGGTGGATTGCCAAGTTAAACATGATAATTTGTCCTTTGCACCAATATTTCAACCTATCTTCAAATGTAATGACCTGCCTTCAAACCTGGATCCTGCCATTGTGAATAACTCAGAGCTTTCTTTAAGGCCGATACAACAGCAATAAATGCTTGATAGTCACAGTTGGTTTCTCACTTAGGTCTTGTGGTGAGATGTTTGTTATAGAGAGGGGACAGTGGAAATTTTCATACTTAATTGTAATTCAAAAACAAACAAATGAAAAGCAGAAAGGGGTCTGGTCAAAAATTGTTCTCTACGATGGTGAAACAGAATAATTAAACAATGCAAAGTAATTAAATCAGGAGGGAGAAAAAATAAAAAATGTTTGAGTAAAAGCTTGGAGCAAAAAGTTAAGTTAAGATGACTGACCCAATGAATCAAAGGTTTGGGTTGGAGAATTAAGGTGTCAGGCAACTGGAAGCCCAGGGTTGCCCTTGCAGACTGAACAGACATGTCCTCTAAACAATCACCCAAAATGCATTTGGTTTTCCCACATCTTGAGCAGCAAATGCAGTACACTGCAGCTGGAAAGGGCATTTGGAACCTTATACTCAAGCCTTTGCAAAGGGTATATTAAGCTGAGAAAAACTAGCGACTGCAAATTTAACAAAGTCATGCTAATGAGGTCCTGCATAGCATTGATGAGAAAAGTGTTAAATACACTTTGTAATCCGTGTGCATGTTTAACACCCCCAATATTGCTTAAGAAACCTTGTACCTCTCTAAAGCCACGTTCTTCCTTTCCAAGTGCTTCTAAGAGGTTTAATCCCTTATGATTCCAACAGAACTGCTCAGAACATTGAGATGCTCTTGAGAGCAATGTTGTCTGGTGCTGGAGTCAGTGAAGGATCTTCCATTCAGCCCTTGGGAAAGGAGACAGTATGTGGGGTGCACACTGAGAAGCAGGGTAGAACCAATGATTACCTATTGGGGCACTTTGAATGGATTCCTCACTTTCATGTCCCATTTCATCATTATCACTCGCTCAGGCAGGTCACATTTCTCTGTTACCATTCTACTTCAGGACAGCATGATGTAGAGCAGTCATGTGCAGTGAGTCTTAACCATCCATATGCATCCTGCTGAAGGGTCATCCAAAGCCTGTACAGTCATGGTTGATGCCTCTGCAGACTCATGATTGCTGCAGTTGATATTCCACAGACTAAGCACATCTAATCATGGAAGAAGACATAGCAAGGCCCAGTCATGTCAATCCATTCATCCAATCAGTTGTAGACAGGTAGAAAGAAGAGTGGGGTCCTTCAGGCAGATGACAGGGAACTGGAAAAGATCAAAAAGCAGGATACCAAAGGCAGAAACTTCTGGGATACTATTGGTTCCATTGGAGAGAGGCAGCTTTAAATTTGAGGGACATTGGGACCAGTTCTACAAGTTGGATTAAAAATTGGATCAATGGGAGAAAGCAAAGATGGAAAAGTAAGTGACAGGAGGTTCATATGCAGTTCTAGTCTCCTTGTTTTTGCCATATACATAAACGATTTGGATTTAAGTATGGAGGCCACGAATAATATGATTGCTGATGTTACCAAAGTTGTCTGATGGTTAGTACGAATATTCTTGGCTATAGGATGGTATCAATGGTTCAGTTAGGTTGGCATAAAAATAGAGAATGGAATTCAATACAGAGATGTATGAGATAATGAAGTTTGGAGGGAAAACAATTCAAGAAGTATATTATAAACAGTAGGGTACTAATACATGTAGAACAGTGGAATCTTGGAATATATATCTGCAAATCCCTGAAAAAAGCAGGATAAGTAGTTAAGATGACACACGAGGTATTTGCCTTAATTGGATACCAGATCCGGGAGGTTGTGTTGGAACTGTATCAAACCACGACTAGAGTACTGTGTACAGTCCAGTCACGCCAGCACAGGAAGGATGTGAGAGCACTAGGGAGGGTGCTGAGGAGATTGATGAAGATGTTGCTAGGACTGGGGATTTATAGACTTGAGGAGAGTGTAACTACGCTGGGATCTGTTAATTTGGAACAAAGGAAACTGAATGAAGATTTAATTGAGAGATATAAGGTTATGAGAGGCCTCAACAAGGCAAACAGGAAAGAGCTGATTTTCATAGCTGAGATGTAATTGGTAGAAAGATTAGGAGGAGCAGCGAAAAAAAAATTCACTTGTGCAGCATGGGCCTGAAAGGCTGATGGATGTAGAAATCCACCCTACCTTTAAAATGTACCTGGAGGAGGGCTTGAAGAGCTATAACTTGTCGGTTATGGACATCTGAGAAATAGGGTTAACCTAAAGTCTCTTTTTCGCTGTCACGGACACAACGGCTGAATGGCCCCCTTGTGCCTGTAAATTTCCATAATCTGATGAAAGCTCAGCGCTACTGTCTTCGATCATTTATATTCCACTCTGGGGGATGCATATTCCTTCACCCTTCCGCACTGCTCCACAGCCTTAGTCTTACTTTCAGCCTCCAGCTTGTGAGCACGTCGAGCTTCGCCATGTTGGACATGAAGGCCAAAGCTGACATCTGACAGAAAGTGAGCAATCAGACCTTTGAGTCACAAAGAGTTAACATGCTTCTCACCATGTGAGGGAGAGGAGAGTCTCATGCCTGAAACGGTAGATTTCACCCTTGGTTAGGTTTGAATCTCAGCTGGAACCATAGGGGAAAGAAACTTATCTTCACCACATGACTATATACCAGCCAGTTAGAGACAACTATTGGTAGGATCTGGAACTGTACTTGGCCAATTGCCTACCTGGGTGATTAGAAACGGACATATAGCATGGATTAATAGCACAAGAAAAGAAAAAAAAATGGGTAAATGCATAAATGGTTAAGAAAATCAAATTTATGTATTTGTATTAGGAAATAAATTCTTAAAGATTGAAGAAATCCATATAATGTAATTCAGATTTCCTGATGTTCCAACCTGTAATAATATATCACTGTGAATATAAACCCTGTGCTCAGAATTCTATTCCGTATTGAGTGGATAGCTTCATTGTAAGCCTGTAAAATGCTAAAGCCCCCGGATGCTCTGCGCTGTGAGTAATCTCCTGGAGTCCTGTCCAAAAATAATCTGGTGAAAATGTGGACAGAGAACTGTAGACCTCTGCTTTCCCTGAACATATGCAGCTCTGATCAGTCTGGTATTTCAAGAAAACAAGGTCCTGAACCCTAATCCTCAGACACAAAACAAAGCACACTTCACAGCTGTGATGCACAGCAACTATCAGCTACGAGGCCTGAGTGTGTCCCACGACAATGCCTCCTTTATCACCCTGAGGACAAATAACTAGACAGCAATATTTTCTGCTTGAATGAACCAAGCTTCTCTCACAACTCATGACTGAAAGAAAAACTGGACTGAGAGAGAATGTTTGTTAAGTGATTATTCTAATTTACTAGCTGATGTAAATTTAAATGAACTGACGCGAATGCAGACATGAACAGAGCCACCGTCAGAGGAAAACAGAAAGCTAAACACACCAATATTGTCTCAGAAGCCACTTGGCAAGCATCAGTAATGTCAAGGGCTCCATATGCACAAAGCATAACCAGTACACAAATGCTTCCAACGAGTAAATATTTTGTTACGTTCTGAACTAAATGTGTCTTGCTTATGCATTCTGATTGTATTATTTTAATATACAGTAAACATAGTAAAACTACTTTACAAAGCTCATATATCATAACATATTGATTGCACAATTTCTGCTGTACATATATATTTGAATCTCTTAAGAGAATGATTGTTAGTCTTAAGTTTTTTGAATTTATAATTAGCCTTTGTTTGCTATCAATAGGGCATCGTTTTCATCCTCCTTCCAAATGAGGCAGGGGATGGGAAGGGTGTTGGCCACACTTGTCTGATGACATCGTCACAAGGCATATACCACTATCAAATTCATACCTCATTACCATATTCATGGTGAGCTGCAATTCCACTGAATCTCTCTGTCGAGAGAGAGACAGAGAGAGAGAGACAGAGAGAGAGACAGAGGGGACAACAGAGAGAGCGACAGAGAGAGACAGAGACCTAAAGGCAACATGTACCCCTTAAAGTATGAGTTCACTTTGCCAATGCTGGTCCCTGTGAAGAATATCCTTAACAATGCATTTGGTCATCCCCTTTAATAATTAATTTAGAGTTGCTAAGTACTGCATTAAATAACTTTAGGAGATATTGGGGGCTTCACAGGTGCTAACTCTTTATTGAAGACTTACAAAGGAATTGGAATTGGTTTATTAATGTCACTTACATCGAGGTACGTGAAAAACTTTTCTTGCATACCGTTTGTACAGATCAATTCATTACACAGTGCATTGAGGTAGCACAAGGTAAAACAATAGAGAATGCAGAGTAAAGTATCACAGCTACAGGGAAAGTGCATTGCAGGTAAAAAATAAGGTGCAAGGTCATAACGAGGTAGATTGTGAGGTCAAGAGTCCATTTTATCGAACCGTTCAATAATCTTATAACAGCAGGATAGAAGCTGTCCTTGAGAGGCTGGTGGTATGTGCTTTCAGGCTTTTGTATCTTCTGCCTGATGGGAGAAGGGAGAAGGGAGAATGTTCTGGATGGGTGGGGTCTTTGATTAAGCTGACTGCTTTACCGAGGCAGAGAGAAGTATAGACAGAATCCTTGGAGGGAAGGCTGGTTTCCATGACGCGCTGGGCTGTGTCCACGACTCTTTGCAGTTTCTTGCGGTCCCAGGCAGAGCAGTTGCCGTACCAAGCTGTGATGCATCCAGGTAGGATGCTTTCTATGGTGCATCGATAAAAGTTGATGAGTGTCAGAGGCGACATGCCAAACTTCTTTAGCCTCCTGAGGAAGTAGAGGCGCTGATGAGCTTTCTTGGCCGTGGCATCTACGTGATTGGACCAGGGCAGGCTATTGGTGATGTTCACTCCTAGGAACCTGAAGGTCTCAACCCTCTCGACCTCTGCACCGTTAATGTAGACAGGTACATGTATACCAACCCCCCTCCTTCCTGAAAAACCTCTGTACTATGTCACATTGAAGGTTTTGGCCAAACACTGGCAATAGGACTAGCTTAGATGAGCATAGACACATTTGGCCGAAGGGCCTGTTTCCTTGCTGTATGACTTTATGTGATTTTTCACAAATACTTGACTCATTTACATATTTGCATACAAATGTACTGCATGGCTTTCTCACTTTTAAAGTGCATTTCACATTAATACAACAATATCAGTGTGTTGATGGGTTTTAATAGAAGTTTTGATCTTCCTGTCTTTGTTTGGGTCTCTGGTGTTGATACTATTTCTTGAGTTGAAGAGTACATGATATCCTGACTCAACCTACTGTTGATTTATGTCCCCTCTTAGGTGGTTAGTTCTCCGTTCACTTTTGGAATAAACCTGCTATCATATATTTTCCCAACAAGTTCCATTATATCTCCTGCTGCAACCATTTTGTTAATGTGGACATTTTTGACTTTTCTTTCAATTTAGACAAGATATCAGTTAGTACTGTGGACTTGTATTATATCACCCATATTCCATTTCTACCTATTGTACTTTTTATCAGTCTTACCTCATTTTCTCATGTTGCTTGAGTTTCTTCTTTTTGAGTTTCTTCTCTTTGGGAATTATGATTTTTCTTTGTCTCAACTATTGTCTCTCCACTCTCTCTTCCAGCTGGGATGTAGAAAAGACACATATGTTTGGAGTCTGCAAAGCATTAACAGATCTGCTGAGGTGAATCCTGCGGTGGAAAGTGACATTTTGTAGGAAACACGAACAGTAAATTAAATAAACAATGACTTGGGGTTAGACCTGAACTGCCTTAGAAACATATCTCTTCAAAGCCTTCTTCAGAACGCACACAGAACTCTCAGTTGCAACATTATGGGCTGGATGGTAAGGGGGAATTAATACATCTTTGATACCAAAACTCCTCAAGAAGTGTTCAAACACATACAACCTGAATCGAGGCCTGTTACCTGATACCAATTCATGATGTGTGGGAGTTGTGAAAATCTCAGCTCCCTGATTGTATGTTCTGGTGTTGTGTGTGATCCCATATGTCAAACTTTGATCAACTTGGAATGAGAGTTGATAAGGAGATAAAAGTTTTCTATACTTTTCTGGCAAAATCTGACGTGGACTCTCTGAAATGTTAATAGCAGCCACTTTCACTTTGGTAGGTGTGTCTTTAGTTGTCTGGTTCTGCAATCTTGTCGGAATATACTCGCTGTCGATAAACCTTCTAGATCTTTATTAATATCTGGCCAGTATACAAAGCTTCTGGCAATAGTCTTCAAATTTACAATGCTGGTATATTCTGACCATAAGTCATCTCAGATTTGTCTTCTTAAGACATTGGGGATGACTTCTATGCCCCTACGTCAGGCATTCTTGACCAGTGGACAATTTGAATTCTCCATTATAAAATGGCAGCGCATTCACATTTCAACTCTCATCTGGTCTGGACTGTTGTTAAAAGAGGATTGTTCTGGGTTGCCTCGGTGATTTTTGTAGTTGTGTCTTGAAAGTTATCATCTAGTAGTTGCAAGGCATAGTTTGTGTTCTCGTTACCAATGTTGGAATCTTTATGTAAAGGCATTTACAATCATGATTACATGGTATCACAATGGACACTAAACACAGTTCTTCAATTGATCTTTAGTTTCCTTAGCCAGTCTTTTGCTGCTAAAGTCAGTTTCTCTTTGTAATTAGCTATGGTTATTGGCAATCCGATTGACCATGATTCATTTTATTTGACCTAATGCATTCAGTATGCCTTGAGATTAAGTTCGCTTCTTGTCAAAGGTAGATGGTTGGATTTCCTTCTGCAGGGGTATCACTACCCATAGCAAAACAATCTGCTCCAGTATTAAATTCTTCTCTACTGACTGGCCATGTGTCTGTGCCTTGACCCTAAAATCTTGCTGTTTATGCCATTTCAATTAGCACAGAAGATGCAATCTCAGTTCTGATCCATCTGAGTTTACTTCATTGTTGTGTACTTTCCTGTTGGAGAAACTTCTGTTCTTTGAACAATCACAGTGCTACTACTGCTCCATTGGCTGTCTTGATTTGGCTGCTGGATCCATATGCTGGATCGCTATATGTCCATTCTTCATTTCGCTGCCTTAAAGGAATAGAATGTGTTGCGAATGGCAGCCACTGCTTTGTGGTAAGAATTTGTGCTGTACAATCCCACATGACCAGGACTTTGTCTCAGGAATCACATCTTTGCCACAGTCAAGTGAGTGCCTGGTGTTGGAAGGAATTCTCTCCTATCTTTAGAAGCCATTTACATTGAGATTGTAGTTTTGCAAGTCAGGTCATATGGAAGATTCAGTACGTCTAATGACTTGGACTGAATCTGTGTGCCAGTGAAGCCACACACAGATCCAATCTGCAGCATGCAGTTTAAGGAACTCCCAAAGTTGTAATGTTTGGAACAACCATTTAATGTAACAATTTATTCACCACTGTTTCTCCTGCTCCTTGAGCCCTCATGCCAAACTTAGAAATTTCTATCATTTCACATAGCTGTGGCTTGAAATGATCTTCCACTTTCTGCACTATTGCATGTAATAGGACTCACAGCCAATCTATTGTCAATAGAATAACGTTCTTATTCTCTCTATGGCTGTATCTGGTGTCAGTATATTTTCGATATTATGCCCTACTTTTGAATTTTTTTTTGTCATGAAGAATATTTCCAAACTCTCCACCTAAACAGTGATGCTCCTGCACCCAGACCATCTCTGCACTGTGTTCATTTCTCCTGTGTTTAATTTGTTTGTGCTCTCTCTGGTTATTGGTGTCTTTATTTCACACACTGCTGCTGCTGCCTTTTAATTGCTGCTGCCTGAGCATGAGATATGGATTTACTGACTCACTGTGCACCGACTGTCATCAAAAACTTTGACATCTCAGCCATTTTTTTCCTTCTGTGACTGTAAAGTTTTGAAGTCCAGGCAGTTTCTCACTCCGTCAACTTCTATGTCGCGAGTTCCTTGCAGTTTTTCTTGGTCTTCTGTGTTCAATGCCATCAATCACCAATCTTCAAAGAGCCTTCAAAGAGTTTCTTCAAAGTGCACCTTTTTTTTCTCTCTTGCCTTGGTACGTGTTGCTTTGTTTCTGACTATTCTTGTTGCCAGTTGTTGAATGTTGGTCTGTGTGGAATTATTGTAGACCCAATGTCCTGCACTAAATAACTCCAGGAGACAATGGGTGCTTCACAATATGCAGTAGCCTTTTACTGTAGGCTAACAACTTACCAATACGTGTGTTCATATCACACCTATAATTTGGTATTACCCTGCACACTCTTGATTCTTATATATATATATTTGCATACAAATAAACAACATTTGGGCTTATGTTTTTGTTTGGTTCTGTAAAGCACCTTATGCTGTTTTACATTGTATGTATGGAAGGTGTACTATGTGGAGGATTGATGGGGGAGAACTGTGTGTGGTCCTATTACTGGCTCAATGCTGCACCAGCAGGTATTCCCCAACTGAGAAGTCCAAGATCAGCATGAAAATGGACCTCAGGATTTATCACACATAAGCACTTACTGACTGTACCTCTCATTCCTTCACTGGCAGTTCAGTTCAGTTGACCACTTGCCTCTCTAACAACAATTGTAAGGTTGTGGCACATGTGTTGGAGGGGAGCTGGTTGGAACAGATAAAGGTGTGTTGCGGCTAACTCCATTGACTGAGCATTTCTGCAAACTATTGTTAACAATCCCAAATTGTTAAACCATGTCCAGTTTTTACTGCAGTGCATTGACTGAAAATGGCATTTGGACTTTTTCAAAATAAGGTTTAATTGAAAATGGCGTTCTGTGATCCTTCATTGCTTTTTGAGCAAAGTCAGGATTCAATTTTGGGGTATTAACATCCCAAATTTAGTATGTGAATCAATCGACAGTGGAAAATCATCCCAGTGTATGTAAGCTACTGTGTACTACAATAATTTTTCTGTATCAGAAATTCAACTTCGACAAAGGTCATTGTCCCCTGGAAAGTGAAACATAGGTATGTGTCATGGTACCTCAAACATTGCATATTTGCTTTCAACTGTGGCTGAATGAGAAGCTGCTTAGAGGGAGGCCATTAGATAGGAAATCATTCCAGATCAGTTTTCCACCTCCCTCAGCAGAGGCCAAAAAACATGCATACATGTAAAGCAGGGAGATCTGAAAAAAGAAGGGGAGGGATTGCTAATAGCTTATACCTAAAAAGAAATGAAATGTAAAAGAGGATTTAACTTCTGATGCTTGTGCACATTCATAACCCATGAGCAATGATTAGACGTAAGTAAAAGGAGACCTACAGTAACCATTACAGAGAAATTAAAGTATACAATATGTGAAGTGGCATTAAAATTTAAATCTGTTCTGCTCACATGTGTCAGAAGCTATGAGTTACTCTTCAGTAGTGGCTGATGAATTTGGAAACTGCCGGTAACAATCTCATTACCTTGCTTGGATGTATGATATGAATAAGTTAGGCCTTTATCCCAATATTAAATACCACCAATGTTCAAAATTTCTCCATACAAAGCCACGTCTATAATCAGCTGATGTTGGGTGATGCAGCTTGTCTGCCTGGTTACCCTCTGTCCCATTCTACCATTGAGTATTCACTGGTCCCATAGTCACTTTCTTTTTGGCCTCATTTCATAGTTTGTCACTTTCATAAAGGGCCAATTATTTAAAAAAATTATTGCCAGTTTTATAGTGTTTCGTATAATCATCCAACTCTTTAATAACCACCCAAGATTCCCTTCTCCCCTCGCTTTTGCAAAGACAACTCCAAACAATCAGTAATAGTTTCCTCCAGGAATTGATCTTTCCTCACCAATACATTGGTTGAGATTGTAAATCAGCTTCATGCTTCCTCAGCACAGTAATGCATTATTAGGGCATCTTTGTTTTTCAGTTTAACTTCATAAAAAAGAGCATCCAAGACAAAAATAATTAGCTTCTCAACAGATGTGATGGGAAACAGATGGTCAGATAGCAGAAGTGTCTGAGGCTTAATTCCTTGAGTTCAGTTTGAAAGCCTGTCTATCACTAAGACCAAAGGAAAGGTTATGACTTCTTAGTCACTTGGTGGGAGATTTACAAAGCACAAAGGTAGCATGTTAAATGAAGAATAACATCTTGTGGGGTGAGAAGAGTTGCTTCTTTCTAGATTGATTGGACTGTTCTGCCTTGCACTTCTTGGTGCATCAAGCAGACATTGGTGGTAGACTTCAAAAGGCCCAGTTATGTATGATCACTTTTTGGGATGTGGGTTTTGCTGGCAATGGTAGCATCCTTAAGTGCCACTGAAAAGGTGGTGAAGAATGGCTCGACTGAACTTCTGCAGTCCTTCTGGTGAAGGTACCCCCACAGTGCTGTTGTGGAGAGAGTGCCAGGATTTAGACCCAGTGATGATGAAGGACTGGCGATGCTAATGCCATTGAATGTTAAGACTAGGTGGTTAAGTTCTCTCCTCTTGGAACTGTTCATTGACCAGCACTTGTGTAGCAAGAATGTTACTTGTATCAGTCCATTTTGTCTTGATCTTGCTGTGTACAAGCATGGATCTCTTATTGACAGAACACAGATTAACTTCGATAATGTTAATTTGCAAGCGCAAATTAGATTAGATTGACTTCAAGCATGCTAGCATGTTATCCTGCTCTCCTGTCTAGTGGAGATTTTGTGATCAACAGGCAAAGAGGAAGGGTGAAAATAAATGTGGAAATATGTATCTACAAGATTGAATTAAATATGCCTGACACTTGAAAACTCTGAATAACATTTAACACTCCCATCATGAAAGAAGGTATTGACATTTACAAATGTGAACATTTTAATTAAATGTTAAATAAATTCCACTACATCATTTTAAGTATACATCTTCCCAAAACCCAAGAGTAAATTCCAACTGTAAATGCTGTGATATTACCTTCAGCTTCTGGGAGATCTATCTGGTGATAGAGACACAAACTGTAGCTTTACTTACAGCATGGCCACTGAGTTGACATTGTAGTTCAGTACTTTAGTGTCACTTGAGGTGATGAGATCTTAACAGATTGATAGCACCATGGAGGTGTTCTGCAAAAACACAGGTTGTTAGACACAAATGTCTATTAAAGAGCTGCTGGCTACACTTCAAACATCATCATTTGATAAAAATAAATGGCAGAGGCTAAAAAGAGCTTTATCTAAAATTGGCTTTAGAATCCTAAGAATACCAGGCTCATAAAGAACAACTGGGCCTATAATAGGGAAACAGCACATGTGAGTAATTCACAAATATTAAAATGAAGGTCTGGGTCAAGGGCAGGGAGATTCCAGGAGATAAAAATCAAAATTATTTAGCTAGTCATGATGTAGAGGTTGACATCTTTTGAATCAGTGTTACATGTGCACCTTCTCAAGTCAGAGACCATAGAGAACTGGTGAATGAATTTCAAATATCTGATACGTATTTTCCTTCAACCTAGAACCCGTATGTATACAGCAAGTGTTGCAGGACACCCAAGAGGTGATTCCTCAAATGAGCTGCTTCCCCTGAGGGGATCTCTCCAAGGAGGTTCAGATACCCACTACTGCAGATACTCATATTTCAGTGGCTCCATTTGGATTTTCAGCTGGTGATTCACAGCTCATGAGGCACATCGGTGGGGAGTTCAGGTCAGAAGGCACTATCCTTCTGATCAGCTGGATGCAAATGCTGAATCTGAAGCTATCATTCAGAGGGACATGAGAAACCCACCCAGGTGCTGACTGATGTGGCATCTGCAACATATGCAGCATATGTTAGATAGGTACCACATTCAGAGTTATATCACATGACTGACTATATTCTATGCTATTGTAATATTGTTCATTGTGGAACATGCCTGAGAATCTGCTTGTCTCTGTGGAGAAAGCCAGATTAAGACGTATGCTGCCTTGACACTGGAAACTCTACTCTTATTCAATAATATTATTATTACTTTGAATTACTGGCTATTTCCCAGAGAGAGAAAAAGGTTCTGAAACAGCAACCGTGCTTTCTGCAACAGTGGAGAGGTTGGAGTGGTCCAACATGATCACCTATGGATCAATTACACTGTTTATTACAAGCAGGCCAACTATGGAAAGGATGGTGCTGAGGCTTCAATGCTCCTCATCTGAGATCCAATCTAGGGCAGTCATCAGGATGTGATTCAGAAAACCTCCAAAGGGTAGAAAGCAAAATCCCAGACTGATCAAATTTCTTCCCACTAATAGATAAGAAAGCAGCAGTGAGTCCTGAGCAGTGTTGACATGAGTTTGATTCAGCCCCTTCATTTGCCTTTGCATCCTTGCATTGCATTCAATAGCAAGTTTCGGAAAGTCTGGGAAACCTGTGGACGTGATGCAGCAGTTAAAGTTGCCCCAATTCAGCAATTAGCATGCATTGATAGACAGCTTGGCTCTCCTGAGGGGGCTGTGTGCGGGCAACCTTTTCCAGTTGATGAGTTGGAGACAGCTTCCCGCCATGCTCACAGTCATCCCAGATTTAGCTGCCAGTAGCTGTTCATGTTTCCTCCAAGTTAAAACTCACCCCTGTGTACTCCATTGAGCCCTCACTGAAACAAACTCAATTTTAACCAAATCCTCCCAGTCAGAATGGGAGATTGTTGGGAAGAAACTGCCTTACTTACACTCTATTTAAATGAATGGAATTTCATATTGGGCATAGTGCAAAAATGGAGCTCAGTCTGAACTAAACATATCCCTGTCGGAGAGCAAAGATTAAAACTGGAGCTTCTCCAAGTCTTTCAATTCATGGTGGCACTTATCTCTCCACCTGGATTGTTACTCCCACATTAACATTCACAACACCACAATGCTGAGTGCTGAACTATAAAAATGAACAAATGGATGAACGTGTAAGCGAATCTTTTATTTAAGTTATGAGTTTGTTTCTCCTCTCTCTGAAGGGAAATGCTTTGGATTAGGTTACGACGCTGTTGCAAGCAGCAGGGTCCTTGAACCTCACTGTTCTTCACTTGTATGTTCATTGAGGGCTGGCTCATTAGTCAGTTACTCCAGGCCCAGCATAACTGATCTCAGTCCAAACACGAGTACTTTCCAACTGGGGTCACTGCGGAGTGAACAGATATTGGCTGTTGTATGGCTAGGGGTAGCGAGACAGACCAGATTACCCTCACTACTGTTGTTTCTGCTACAATCTATTTTAGCACAGACTAAATTTGATTCTTCCTATGGCTTGGGACTGTCAGTAAACCTTTCCCCACATTATAAACATGGTATGGCTCTGAGGGGGTTGATGAGGGAGCAGGGGATGTTGAAAATATTTTAACTTATTGGTCCAGTATTTGATTGGGTGGTTGAAAGGCCCCAAATTCCACCCACTTATTCTTGCCTGCTGTGCAACAAGCCTGTTTTTACAATAATGAACTGGTGCAGGTCCGGAAGTTTGAAACAAAAACAGAAAATGTTGGAAGTACTCTGCAGGTCAGGTGGAATCAATGGAAAGAGAAACAGAGTTAATGTTTTAGGTCAATTGTTTTTTCTTTCAGAACTGGTTGCTGTGAACCAGTTCCGATGAAAAGTCAGCGACTTAAAACGTTTATCCTATTTATAACTTTCTATTTTGAACCAGCAGCAAAGACCCCCCACAGCCACCCCCCACCCCCCGCACCCACCACCCTGGTCCAATTACATCATTGGGCTCAAATTGTAAATTTAACTTGGGTTTGAAAGGAGAAAGTTACAAGGCTTCCTCCCAAGCTGATTCTCCTGAACGGAATTTTTATTTGTTTTCTTTGTCAGGCAAAGAGGGGTAGTAGCCGTCCTTATGGGACCCTCCTAAGTGGGAAGTGTTCCAGCTTTAGCCTGCTACCACGCTGCCAGCTGGGCACCAAACTCACCCATCAGAAAGCACCTGGGAGCTAAACTCCATTCCTTGTTTTTGATTCAACCATGGTTGGTAAGAGATGCGATTTTTGTTGTCTTTTTACTATCACCTCTTTCTTTAGATCAAGTCGATCTGAAATGAAGGCTGACAGTTTATCACGATGAAGGTTCCAGCCACAAGAACACTATGGTGACTTTTTGACTGATTTCTCATAGAAATAACAGTGTTACAATAAATTTTGCTGCATAGTTCAAGTGGACTTGAATGTTTTCAGAAACATCACAGTCAATACAAGTTAATGCCACGAGAAAAAACACTGGAATATTATTCTCAGTACCTTCTGGTACTCTGAGCTTTTCAACTCTCAGTGATTAGCGGAGACTTCTTATGGAAAAAGATACACACTGTCTGTGAAACACAGATATGACGAAGTTTTCTTTTGAGTGAGGATTCCATTTTATTTGAACCTTTTATTCAGCATGGAATATTTCAAAGCATAATCCAATGTCAATCTGGAATATCGGTGGAAAGGGGTTCACTGAAGCCTTCTCTTTTGCAACTTGAGTGATCATGACTTGCTTCAAAGTTTAAGATGAGGCATTAACCAATATAATGCTCATGTGCATCTTTACAAAGTACTTACTGATTAACAACAGAATACTCCAAACATGGAGAGAATTCCTAGTTGTTGGGTTCATACAAAACAAAATTGTAGTAGTTTTAAGCAGCTCTTTAGAAACTAAAATAAATAAAGAGCACCTTATTTTAAATGTTGTGTCTTACTGCTGCAATTTTAGACATTCTGCTGTATTATACAAATTTATTACAATTTAAACTTGACTTATTAGTAGTACTGAGACCTTTTAAGAATAATGTAAACTTAACTAAACGATACCTGAATTGGGTTTGTATTTGGTTTGTTCAGAAATCTGGCTTGTTTGGTGTCATGTTGCTTTTGTGGGAAATTCTGCACAAATGTTGTATTATTTGCTATAGCATGAGCTTTTAAGCTACACTTTTCTGATTCTAAACTTAGATTTTACTTCAATTTTACATATTTATTGACCTCACAGATATTTCAGAGATCAAATGACAGAAACTTGTCAAGTGGCAGAATGAAATTGATTCCCCACCCAGAAGAAGACAAGTCAATGTCACAAGCAGATTTATAAATATCACACTGGGAAGTTTCATATCACATGCTGAGTTAAGTCAGGGAGCATTATCCTGGTCTCACCCTGCCCCTATAATGGATGGATTTGAACCCACCAGGCTAACCCTGGCACAATTTCTCCAGCAGGTGATCATTAGCTCTTCATTGTAGGATACTCATCAGTAAGCAACAACCTACCAAAGGCCTCAAGGAAGTCAGGATTCTGGTGTAGTGGGACTGACGATGCTTAACCTAGAGTGTTAACAGGTAAGAGAAGCCACCTTTCAGATTAAACTGGGGCCTCAGCTGCCTTCTCGGGGACTATTCAGGAAGTACATGATAGGACTAGAGTTGACCAGGAGCTTGCTGAAAATCCTGAGCACTTCTGCTGGGGAATCTGCTCTTGGATTCTAGCACAGGATACACAAATCCACTGAAATAGATGGAAAACATTATGACGCTGGAGGAACTCAGCAGGCCAGGCAGCATCCGTGGAGAAAAGCATGGTCAACATTTTGGGTCAGGAAAGTTGGGTTCTGAAGAAGGGTCCTGACCCGAAACGTTGACCGCCTGCTTTGCTCCACGCATGCTGCCTGGCCTGCTGAGTTCCTCCAGCATTATCTTGGTTTTCATCCAGATTCCAGCATCTGTAGTCCTTTGTTTCTCCATTGGAATAGGGATCGGAGGACTGTGGAAACGATAAGAAAAGCTCACTTATAGTATTTGTAGTTCCTTTGATGTTTTAGTTATTCAAAAATATTTTGAGTATTTTGAAAAGTAATATCAGACCCATTCAGAAACATTGAAAGACTTTAACAATTTTGACAGGTAGCATAGCTGGGGGCAGGGCTTTGCCAGCTGTCAAAGGCTTTCAGTGGAGTTTCAAGGGTGGAAATTGATCCAGCTTGTCCACCAGTCCACTATACCATAACAATTTAAGAAGCAGGAACAGTCCAGGTGACCACTTGAATCTAATCTACCATTCAGTCAAATCATGGTTAATCTAATCTTAGCCTCAACACCACTTTCTCACTTTCTCCCCATTCCCTTTGACTCCCTTGTACTTTACGTGTCTGTCAGTCGATGCCTTGAATTTATTCAATGACTCTGCCCCTATTATTTGAGGCATTGATGTCTGTTAGTTCTGGGATGATCTGCAAAAGCAAAAATGGTCTTATGGATATGGGAGAGAAACAAAAGACTGCAGATGCTGGAATCTAGATGAAAAACATAATGATGCTGGAGGAACTCAGCAGGCCAGGCCGTGTCCTGACCCGAAATGTTGACGGCCTGCTTTTCTCCATGGATGCTGCCTGGCCTGCTGAGTTCCTCCAGCATCGTCGTGTTTTTCATCTTGCGGATATGGCTAAGCTAGGCTTGGAGGAACGGGAACACAAGGAGTAAATATAATAAGCTGGCCTGTGCCAGTTAAATCCAGGACAATATTCCTTCAGAGGATATTGAGTTTGAAATCACCGAGGATGAGGAGTCAATGCAGAAGCTGAGGGAGAACAAAGGCCAAATGTCTCTCCGTGGAACTTGAGGGGTGGGAGAAGAAGGATGGGGTAGGGATTTTAAAGGCAGAATTATCTGAGGCGATTGAAGGAGAAGAGTAAGGTAAAGAGTGTGTGATATGGTGGTGGAGCCCATGGCTCAGTGGTTTGGATGGATCACATGGTGAAAAGCATGGCTTGGTGAAGAAGCTTTGAGCAAGCAAAAAGGGCCAAGTTTCAGTCAGAGCCAGAAAATCAATGACATCCGAAACAAAACTGTGAATGGAAAACGACGAATATCAAGGTAGGTAAATTTGTAAGTGTAATTTAACAACACCATCATGGATTGGGAATGGTACTGTACTTAAAGTAAAAAGGAACAGCTTCAAGTTCTAGGAATCTGAAAAAAAATTGGCGAAAATACACAGCTGGTCATTCTTCATCTGTAAAGAGAAAGCAAAGATTTGATCTTGCAGTTTAAGTGTAACCCCTTTTACTTTCGCAGTTAATAACTAACCTCTTGTGAATTTCTAGTATTTTCTGCTTTTATTGCACAAGATTGCAGACTTCAGACACAATGGGAGTTATTTTGACTGTGCAGCGGTGTTAATGGCAAATTGGTGGCTCGTTCTACAATAGATTGTTGAACTATTCATTGACTTTGGGGCAGCTTTTCAAATTCAAAGTTACTCCCTATTAATCCACAAGATGTAAATCTATTTGTATTAAGCATTCATCAAATCCCTACACTTGGTAATAGAACAATACCACCAGAAGAAAAGATTGATATTCTAATTATTACAGGACTGCTATCAGTCTACTAGGTGTACAGAAGTTATTTGTTAACCCCTAGGCTTCATTCATATTAGCAGCCGTAGGATGTAACTGCTCAGGCAGTTGAAGTATCAGTATCTTTACAGCTCTTGATTTACTAGCTTTATGCATGAAAATTGCAAATTTTAGTCCATTTACAGGACCATCATGATGAGAAAAATAAGTCTAATTAGTCAAACCTGGGCTTCTGCATAGTTTTACATCCAGGTATCTGGCCCAGTGTGAACAGAGACAGCTCTATATATTGCCAGAACAGGACCTGGCATGAGTTCGGGCCTCTAAAGTAAATGGGTCTGATGGAGTAATACTCCATTGAATTTCCCAGCTCCCAATTACCTAATCATTACTTTCCAATAATAGCCCACTGCTTTATCCTCTAATTGTCCATTTGGATCTCTGTGAGCTATAATTTCCTTGCTTTTGTTCCCTGTAGCACCGGAATGCTTGAAATTTATATTAAATCTGAACCTTCATTGCACTGGATTAGATCTTTCACTTGCATCATTTACTCCATCTCTTGTACTTCATTGTTGGTTGGGGATGTACATGCTTAGCTGGTTTGCTGAAACAGTGATGGATACTTAATGTAAATAGACTGATTCGTGGGAGGGAGAAGAACTTTCTGGATTTTACAGTCTGTTGCAAGGCAACAGGACTCAACCCCAATCTCGATAAAAGCTGCCTATGAGGATCTAGTGCTCTTTAAGGCATAAACTTTCCTCTTCTCCAGCATCCAGCTGCTGTTGGGCTTCAATCCAATGGGCTTTCTGATGTCCAGCAACAGGGTGCTCTCCACACTGGATCAGCAAACAGCAAACCAGTAAGTAAAATGCACTAGTTTTAGCTGAAACTTTAAACACCATTTAGAGTGCTTACCAAAGATTGGAACAGGCTGAAGCAGCCGCAGAAATATCTGTGAATGTTTGAGGATAACAAGCATTGTTAGGACCTTTGGCTGTCTAAACATGTCCACCAGGGCCAAAGACCACAATGGCCTTTCCACGTGGGTTTTCTCCATTCTGCACCATCACTGACAAAATGAAGCACGGAGAAAAGGAAAGGCAGGAGGTGCCATGGCCGCAGGTGGCATCTCTCTGACCTCCACCTATAGGGTAGGGGAGATCCAGGCCTGTAGTGGCAGAAAACAAGTGCTTGGAGGAAGAGTGCTTCACTGATGAATCGGAGACTCCTCTATTTGGAGTGTCAGCAGATTTTTTGGATGTCTTCTTACAATGGCCTTGCAGAATAGGAAGTGATTGGCCCTTTTGCCTCATATCTCCTGATCCTTTCTGGTTTTTTTTTTCAATGAGGTTCTCCTTAATATCAGTCAGGAGCAGTGGGGCCCATGCAGCAACGTGCTGGGTGGTTTGAGCACCTGCAGCTTAGTAATGGCCGAACTACAAGCACCCAGGACCCTGCACCTTAAACAGGCCTTTTGCTTACGAAGGTGCGGAATGACCTAACACCTGCTTTGGGTCCTGTGTCAGTAATTCACCCGACCCCACTGCAGTTGGTGTCAGACCTCCCACATGAGGACTGTGTCTACTCACGGCCTAATTAGTGTTCCTTATCGGAAACTGTAGAGGACTCCACCAAAACAGTGAGTATTTGGCTGACACTGCAGACATCCCCAGTACTACTCTGGGGGGAACCCAATGTAATTAACCTTGGAAGTCAAAATAACCTTAACTGGCAGTGCTGCATATTTGCTAAATTTTGCCTGCAGGCCCTCCCAAAGGAACTGGCAAAGCCTGTATGAGGCTTTTTATGTAAATCACTGCTGTCATTCCCCAGTGGCTCCGGGTGTGTTCATGGACCCACTTTGTAATGGAGCAGTGGGAGATGATAACATACCTTGTTTGCCAGCAGATTAACAGGCAGGCACTTTTTCCCCACACTCACTGCTTGTCACTCCTCGATCATCTAGTGGGGTAAAGTACTCTAAGGAAACAATACAGTAATCAAGTGTAAAATTTCAACTGAAGCAGCCAGTGCCTCACTTACTCTGACTCTCGGACTGCAGCCTCAGCGACCATGCCAGTTTCAAGCAGAGCCGAGTATGAGGCTAAACAATGCAGGTTTTCTGCTTTAACCTGTGACTGCACTTCAGCCAGATTTCATTGGCTGCGGTGTGCCTTTCAAACCCCTGAGCTCTTGAAAGGCACTACATAAATGCAGCTGCTTCTTTCTCAGTCATGTGTTCTTAAATAAAAACTGTGCTTTTGATGCCTGCAATAATTTGGATCCAGTAACACACACCTTGTTTGAGTCTAACTTTAATTTAGTGACAACTTTGAGGAAGTGGACAATAAATGAATGCTAATCAGGCCTCACTATGTTGCTGCTTAGTAACTACTGGCATTAGCCTTAATGCCAAAAGCAATTTTCAGGCTTCAGTGAGTCAGCTAGCAGGAGCTGTTGGATCCTGTTATAGATTCAGTTATAATTCACCCCTCATTCAAGGTTGGAAAGTACTGAACCTTAAAGGCATAGAGAACCCTGCACAGAGGAGAATTCACTGTACATGATCTGTCGGGTAAATAGGCTTAATGCAATGAATAGTTGCATTTATCTAGCATTCTAATATTTACGTTTATAAATGTTTTTAAGAAGGTAAAATAATGGACAATGGCAATGATTAAAACTTCTTCCCCTCCGCCATCAGATTTCTGAATGATCCATGAACCCATGAACACTACCTCATTATTCCTTTTTTTGCACTATTTATTTATTTTATAATTCATAGTAATGTTATGTCTTTGCACTGTACTGCTGCCACAAAATAAGTTTCATGACATATTAGTCAGTGATAATAAACCTGATTCTGATTCTGAGTTAACAGGAGAACATTACTAGAATGAAGCTTTAAGGGGTGGTTCTCTTGAAGAAAACTCTAAATTGACAATTAGGAAGAATATGCAAGGGAAAGTAAACCATGACAGCTAATAAGACAGTGGAGGAAAATGTACAACAATTTGGATCTTTAAAGAGACTTCCTGAACATAAGCCTTCAGGAATGTAGATGACACTTCACAAGATGAACCTGGCATGAAATGGAGAAAGTCTTCATTGATATTTATTCAACAGGGCTGAGTGGTGATCCTTTCTGTCAATGTAACCAGGCACAGTAATGTAAGTTTACTTACTTCCAGCCATGAGCCTAGTCCAGCTATGTCCTGTAGGGCTCAAACTGCTCAGTCAGTGGTGCTACTATAAATACAACCCTGCTGCGGAACACTGAAGTTGCTAAGTGTAAATGCTCTGCCTTTATTTCTCAGAAGTGGTTAGAAAATCATGTCTGGCATGCACCTGAATTTACGATATTCAGTGGTAAAGGCAGCTGTCAGGAAAAGCTTCCGATTGGATGCACTGTCAGAAAATGAGTTCAATTGAACCAACAGTGCAAAGAAACTAAACTGATATTAATAGTCATCTGCGTGGAGTATTTTAAAATCTGTCGCTTCAACACAAATCCAATCGCTTTGCCACGTGCCAATTTAACTAAGGATTTACCAGCCTTGATTACTGACTCAGTGAGCCAGCAGATTAAATGCCACAATAAGTGAAAATATCACAATATTATTCATTCAGATGTCTGGAAAGGTGAGAACATTTTGGTCGTGCAGTTGCAGAATACAGTTAATGGCTGAGAACTTCCTGCTGGTGCTCACCACTGACCCATGCAGTAAGTCCCCATTTAACTATTTTTGGAGGATTTTCAGGTATTGACTCCCTACAAAATTGCAGCCCAATACTGAACCCCATCAAAAACAGAAGATTTCTGATTGTATTGAATTTTCTGAATTATTCAAATCAAATAAAGAGATATTTAAAAAATTGTCCCAAGATTTAAAATTAAACTACTGAAAGAAAACACTTAAAAAAAACTCAATTAAATTAAAATAATGTAAGTATCCTAATACTTACCTCAGTCTCTCACAGTTGTTCACCTCCATTCAAACGAATGAAAAGGGTATTTCTGCATCTGCTCTAAGCTAGTGCAGGTTTCTTGGGCAGATTCCCAAGCATATGTTCTAGAGACTTGCTGCAGCTTCATGCTCCATGTCTGGAATCCATAGGGAGCACAGTTGGGAGAAGGATGACAAAAAGTGGCCAGCAAGTTTGGGACTTATTTGTATGGGAATCCCGAAATTGGTGGCAGTTCCCTCCAAAATCCAGACCAATGTATATTGATGAAATTCCTTTGTCTGCTCTTTTACTTAAAAATTGACACATTTAAAATAAAAAAATAATTAATTAACTACTCTATAAGTATGTCAGGCAAGGGAACAATACAAGCTCCAATCCCACACTTGTCTTTTAATATATGCTTCTAAAATGTGATTATTTTGTTGCAAGATTAATATCTCATTATCCAACAGACATTGCAGCAAATATGTGCTTTTAATCACACTTAAATTTTTTAACATTATAGACACATAATTTCTATAAACAACAAAGCACAAGAGAATTTTTAACTTACACAGAGGAAATTCTAACTCACCCAACACAGCAGGAAGGATGCAACTACACAGTTTAAACAGATATGCAAAATCTTGCCATCCTGTTCCCTATTGATTCCATTTGAGGTAGTCAATGAGCCCTCAAAAACCAGACAGGAGTTTTTATAATGCATGCAAACCAGGATCCTGCAATGCCATTTTAATGTTCTGTTCTTCAAAACATGACTGGAAAGAAGAGGCACAGCAAGATGCAAATCAGACCCATGAGTTAAAATATCTTTGGCCTAAAAATGATATCACTGGGCAGGTTTGACTCTCACTGTACCCTTAACCCACCCACGACCCTGCTTTGTTGAAAACTTCTCCCAATTAAATTCACCCCTTTTTCACTCTCCTTTGAGTTGCACTTTAAATCAGTTTAATTATCCAATGTTCAGACACAGCTCTGTACACTAAGTAAATGAACAACTGATCAAGGTTTCTGGCAGACAACAACTGCTTCCTCTCTGGCAACACTGCTGTCTCCAATCTGCTGGCGATGCTTGGAGGCAGGAGTCTCTCAATTGTGTTGGCATGGTTCATTGAAGTTTGAAATAAACGTGAATTATAAATGTTGGATTACTTATTGCACAGGCTAACTTAAGTTCCACTCACCTGTCATAAATTTCTGAGCAAAAGAGGTTGCCAGTTGTAAAATTTTACATTAGTGTCAATATAAAAATGTTTCATCCTTGGAATAAAATGTCTGTCAGAATGAAAGCTGCTTTTTCAATGAAATCAGAATGAATAAACAAATTAAACAAAACCATTCCATTTCCACACTGTAAATGCAAGTTCAAGTTTAGAGTAACAAATTCTCCCTGCTACTGGCACTGGTTTACTTTGAATAATTTCCAAAATGAATGTGGATCAACTTGCACAAAATGCCTGATATGAGGTCATAGCAACAGTGGCGCCTTACAATGCACCACATGCAAAATCAGCATGTTCATTTACCTCCAGGATGTACAGGGCATACACGCAGATGGCACACAGTAGGTTTGAGAACAAACCCAGGCCAAAAATGCTGGCTGATATAAATGAAGTTGTTTAGGTGAGATAGCTTTACGCAACTGAGCTCTGTTTTTATTGGAAAAGATGGAATTGGCCAATGTCGAATCTAACCATATGTCCAACTGTCCAAACCCTGCACTACAGAAAGAGCAGAATTTGCCAAAAATTAGACATCCTGCTGGTGTAACAAAAATATAAGTGAGCAAAGCTCTTCCAGGAGCCGTCCTGAGTGTATTTATTATATAACGACCCAGATTTTCAGGTATGAGCTACCTCGTTAGTTTTTTTCTTGGCCTTTAACTGAGTAAAGTTTCATCCTGCAAGTTTCTGGGAATATGTGCTTAAAACATTGCAGTGATTTCAACCAGACAATTAGGAGCCACTTGAATGTTAGGACTAAGATCTATTTCCTAAGTGGATGCACTTATGGGATATAAAAGAATCACACAGAAGGACATAGAATGAACCACACATGGAAAGAGAAATAAAGTGAGGGAAAGAATGTCCAGATTAAAAGAGAGAGTGAGAGAAACAGTAAATGTAAGAAAAAGTGAAATAATGTAAAAACTTCTAAGAGTAGTGTACTAGAACTTACAGGAATGAGACTCCACAGTTTCCACTATCCCAGTTCTGGGCTGGACAGCTTGAGGCAAGTTGGAAGAACAGAAATCACATAATTTGTAACTCCATGGCCTGAAAACCAATGTATTTCTTCTCAGGCCCACTCAACAAGAAAGATGATTGGAGGCAGAATTGGCAGGGACACTCCTTCAGTTTGCATGAGCAAAACTTAGATGTCCTCTGCTGTGGACTGATGCTGCCGTTTGTATTTGAGACCTCCCCACAGGACAGTTCCATCAACCGGTGGCAATACTCATTTTACCTCTAGGCCACAGAATTGCTCCCCTCTGACTTGCTGAGTGTAAACCAGCCAGTGCGATTCCTCAAGCTTCACAACACATTGCTCATGGGCTAAATGATAGCCTATAGTTAAAATGGGACCAGATTTCTCCCAGGCTGCTCTCAAGACTAGCTTAATAGCTCTAAAAGCTTGTAACAGTTGTTGAATGCTTCTGAATGTTTCTCCAGGGGTGTACTTTCATCAGTTATCAAACAGTTTTCATCTGTCTTGTAAGTTGTTAATTCCATTTCTCGCTTCACATTTGCTGCCCAACTTCTTGGGTATTTCAAAGACTCCAAAGAATTCATATTGAATCAAAAGACATGGATGGGTATGCTGATTTTATTACAATTCAATATAATATTGGAGGATCTCCAGAATTTTAATTTGAGATTTAATCATGGTCTATCTTCTACAAAAATCTGCAGTTGTGCAATTATGATTTTTAGGCCCAGTTTTCAAAGACCAGGTGACTATCCCTTTGTATGATAGCATCACACTTGTTCTCCCTTTGCTTCTGCAGTATTCACCTTTGACTAGAGTGATTCCAGGGATGGTGAGTTTTCTGTACAAAGTGAGATTGAGTAGACCAGACCTGCGTTATTTAGAGTTTAGAAGAATGAGATGAGGTCTCATTGAAACTTATAAAATCATTACAGGGCAGGTGAGGGTCCGGGACTTCCCGGCCGATGCTGATCCCTGACCCCCTCCCCAGACCCCTGACCCCTTCCCCTGACCCCCTCGCCAGACCCTGCTCCCTCCCAGGAGCCCTGACCGTTGATCCCTCCCTCTCAAACCCCTTCCCACAGAACACTGCTGTAACCCACCCTCCCTTGGGACCACCACATCCCCCGCACTCTCCCCACCCACCCACCCACCCCCTGCTCCCACCATCTCCCTCACCCCCTCTCCCTCGGTCCCAATGCCCCCCACCTCTCCCCCTAACCCCCCCAGCTGCCCTGCTGCCACCATGTCCCCCACCCCTGCTCTGCTCTTCTGTCCCTCACCACCCTCTTCCCTACCTCCACCCCACCCTCTTTCTCACCACAAACCTATTTCATCCCCACACTGAGTGCTCCACAGATCTTGGATCCCTGCACTCCTTCCTCCTCGGTGACCCCACTCCCTCCACTGATATCAGCCCCAATTGCTCACCTGAGCCACCAGCACCACCTCCTGGGACCCTCCCACTTCCAACCTGCAAATCTTTCATCAGGAAGAAATAATAATGAGGAATAATCAAAGACCCCACCCACCCGGGTCATTCTCTCTTCTCTCCTCTCCCATCAGGCAGAAGATACAGGAGCCTGAAGGCACATACCACCAGGTTCAAGGACAGCTTCTATCCCACTGTGATAAGACTGTTGAACGGTTCCCTTATGCAATGAGATGGACTCTTGACCTCACAATCTACCTTGTTATGACCTTGCCCCTTATTGTCTACCTGCAATGCACTTCCTCTGTAGCTGTGACTCTTTACTCTGTATTCTGTTATTGTTTTTACCTGTACTACCTCAATGCACTCTGTACTAACTCAGTGTAACTGCACTGTGTAATGAATTGACCTGTACAACCAGTATGCAAGACAAGTTTTTCACTGTACCTCCGCACAAGTGACAATAATAAACCAATACCAATACCAATATTAAGATAATGGTGTTTAAAAGGCTTTTGGATACATTCACATATGTGGTGGAATGGAGGAACATGGATCATGTGCAGGCAGGAGAGACTTAGTTTAATTTGGAGATACAAGCCTGCAGTTGCTGAAATCTGAAGAAACACACAAAGCACTGGATGAACTCAGCAGGTCAGGCAGCATCTGTGGGGGGAAATGGACAGTCAATGTCTCAGATTGGGACCCTTCATTGTGACTGAAAGAAAGAGGGGAGGTAGCCAGTATAAAAAGGTGGAGGGAAGGGTGGAGCAAGAGTTGGCAGGTGTTCGGCGCAGACATGGTGGGCCAAAGGGCCTGTTCCCGTGCTGTACTGTTCCATGAAGTGTTCTATGAAGTGTTCCATTGACAGACTGGGTACAGGAAGGAAGTATCCCCTGACTGAGGAGTCTGGAACCACGGGTCACAATCTCAGAATAAGGGACAGGCCATAAGGCACTGAGATGAGCAGAGATTTCTTCACTCAGAGAGTGCTAAATCTTTGCAATTCTCTATCCCTCATCACCGTGGAGACTCGTTCATTGTGTTCATTCCAGATTACTGGATATTAAAGAAATCAACTGTAATGGGGATAGAGCAGGGAAATGCCATTGATGGGGGAGATTAACCATGATCCTGATGAATAACGGAGGAGGCTCAAAGGGCCAAGTGACCTACTTTTGCTCCTATTTATGTTCTTATGTTGACACTAATGTTGAATTTCTGAAAAGGAAAGTGCTTCTTTCCTTGACACTAAAACACCTCAACTTCATTAAGAGAAAATAAGAACTTAAAAAAGTTGAAGGCAGATGAAATAAATGGAAAACAGTGATAAGTTCAACAAAGTTACCTTGAAAATAAAGCCATAATGTACCATCTGAAGAAGGATGTTATGCAGGCAGAATTTATAATGGAAACATTGTTTGATAGGAAAACATTCTATGTCCTCCAACTGATATTAAGTGCATTATTGCCAGTCCATGAAATCAATAGGTAAATTTGTAAAGAATTACAAATAATTCTGGAATTATGTCAAATCACTCATATATCATACTGTTTAGATGATGTTTGCTCAAGAGGTACTGCCATTATTTATGACATCATCTGAACCTCTTGATCAGATTTGAAGCCTTGCATTTCTGTGAATAAACCACGACTTTCTGAAGCTGATTTCCAACATTGCCCTGGCTAGCTATGGGTTTACGATTAAGCCTCACAATCCTGTTGTTCCTTAGTTTCAACCAATCATTGCTGAGGTTTGCAAGGTAGTCACCTGAAGAACTGACAGAAATATCAGATGCACAGGTAAAAATCCACACCACCTTCTCTGTGAGGTGCAGTGTTAACAACCAGAATCAACATTAACTTCAAGTTTAAATTTCAGTTTCAAGTGTGTTCTTCAGTAACAAATGTTTTATCTTCAGTTTCAGATTTAAATTTAAACTCTTGATTCAGAATTTGCTTTCCTCTTTCGACCTGAGAACTTCAATACAAGCTCCAGAACATCATGGCACAAATATTGGATGCAAAAATGTGCAGCTTTAAAGCTAGCCAGTAAAAATTTAATGTCTTCTCTCGTTAGCTATGACAAAATATTGTAAGAACTCTGTGCTGCTCCAGTGCTAGCTTCTCGCTGATCTCCAAGTTCATTGCTCCAATTTGTTTACAAATGCCTGGGACTTAAGGTCCAGATTTTGCTTTTTGGATCTCTCCACCTCTTTCCTCTTTCAAGATGTTTCTTAAAACCCACCTGTTTGATCATGTCACCTGTGTCAATGTCTTGTTTTGTGGCTTGGTGTCCAATTTTCATCTGATAACGCACCCGTGAATCACTTTGGGATATTTTACTGTGAGAAAAGTGCAGATCACTGTTGACACTGAACATCTCACTTTAACTAGTTGTAATAAAAATCTAAAATTGGAGTCTTTATTTCCAAGGTACGTATGGAGACAAGGAAAACAATGGAATGCTGTACCCAAATGTAATTATTTTCACTTCACATATTATTTTAGGTAAGGGAACTTTAGAATGTTTTATTCAATATTCACCTTTATCCCTTGTCTTTCTACTTTCCCTGCCTTTGTCTCTTTGACCCTGAACTTATTTTGTATCAATATTAACAATCAGATGCTTAAAGTGCTGAATGAATGTTCTTTATTTTCTTCCATCTGAAACATGTTAATATTTTATTTGTTATTTTAACAAAGGCAATTTCATTCAAAAGCATTTTTACAATAAGATTTCCATGACATGGTTTCAAGGCCAATTTCTTTTCCTTATTACCCTGCTCCTTTCTCTACCATCTTTTCTCTGAAGATATCTGGAGGTATAATTTACTGTTCTGGTGATCAAGGAAATAGGTTTTGAGTCAGAAGTCTCCATCTGAAATTTGAGGACGTCGCAGACATGCTTGGATTGAACACATTTTCAATGGAATTTACACTTCCTATATATTAAATTCTCAACATCAGGATGCAGATTTATAACACAATAGGGAGTGGAAACAATAGACAGTTTCCCAGTAGGCAAAAAATGTAGAATATGCTTTTCCTAAATTTTCCCCTTTTCCTAGAGTTTTTCCTTTTTTATTGACCTAATTTCCACTTTGCAATCTATGTATAAACAAATTGCATTTGTTGAAGGATAGCCCTTTATAAACTGTAATTAACAGATTTAAACATAGATATTTCAAATGTGCATACATTAATACAATCCCTTCGCACCCACACGTGCCTACTCATTGAATCAGATGAATGTATATCCTTGGAGGCACATACATATGCTTAGAGGAAATTATGCTCAGATATACTGAAAAGCATGTACACAGCTGCTTGTAGGCAGATATACATAGGAATACATTAGCGATGAAATTGACTGATGCCAGGATCACAAAACAAGTTTATAACATATCAGCTGTCATTTTATACCACACCAGTAAAGTTAATAGCAAAACAATAAATAAAAACAGGAGCTGTAGAACATAAGATGATTATTTAGTTTATTCTACAAATCTCACCCATCAGAAAATCACATGTGACATTGCATGGTTATCCATCCATTAATGGATAGCAAATTGTACATTCCTGTGGAATACTCCCATTTGAGCAAATTATTAATTTTCCCTTTCGCGCCAGTCCCTGACAAGGTGCTTTGATTCCTACCTCCAAAGATCTTTTGTTTCCAATGTGACAAGGTGAGGCTTTTCACAAATGTTTCTCCAGGGATCATTCTTCTGTTGGTGGAAAGAGAAACAGAGTTAATGTTTCAGGTTGAGGACCTTCATCAGAAGATATTGACACACAGCTTGGAAACAGGCCTTCGGCCCGCTGAGTCCACGCTGACCATCAAACACTCATTTACACTAATCCCATCTTTTTCTCCCTATTTTCCCATCAATTCTCCCCAGATTCTATCACATGCTGGGGGCAATTTAAAGTGGACAATTAACCTACCAACCAGCACATCTTTGGTGGAACCACATACTGTCATAGGGAGGACATACAAATTCCACAGAGACATCATTAGCAGTCGGGAGTGGGGCAGGAGCTCAACTGGCTGCATCTCTGTGCCACCCAGAGCTCTGATGAAAGGTTCTCCACCTAAAATATTAACTCTGTTTCTCTTTCCATGGATACTGCCTGAGCAGCTGAGTGTTTCCAGCATCATCGGTTTTTATTTCAGATTTCTGGCAACTGCACCTTTACAATTTTCATTATTTTTCTTGTCTTGTCGTGTAGGTGTAAAACGAAAACAATCTTCAGTCACGGTAGTGTAGCGGTTAGCATAACACTATTACAGCGCCAACAAGCCAGGTTCAATTCCGGCCACAGTCTGTAAGGAGTTTGTACGTTCTCCCCGTATCTGTGTGTGTTGCCTCCAGGTGCTCCAGTTTCCTCCCACATTCCAAAGACATTCGGGTTAGGAAGTCTTGGGCATGCTATGTTGGTGCCGGAAGCGTGGCGACACTTGTGGGCTGCCCCAGGACACTACGCAAAAGATGTATTTCACTGTGTGTTTTGATGTACATGTGACAAATAAATATATCTTATCTTTTCTTATAAATTAATGAATTATAAGCAGCCATTTGAAAAGGGAAACTGGAGGAGCCTGACTTGGAAGTACTGACTTTAAAAGGGGAAAAAATAGTGGTTGCACCTGGAGGATCCTGGGATGCAGAGCCCCTCCCAACCTTGACGGTTAGGCCTCATTTACATGAAAGTTCCAGGAGTCCAATGGCTGTCAGGGGTGAGTGGGAATGCAGATGCAGGAAGCCAAACGGGCACCAATGAGCAATGTCCCCAGCAGTCAGTGGTAGCAAATACTGATGGTTGGTAAGGTGATTGGCTTATGTTAGTCTGTCAGGTAATTATGAAATACAGAAAGAAACAAGTTGTACTGGAAACTCTCCCTCATTTGAAAACCCGTGCTAGAGTGAGACTGCACAGGGGATCCAGGCCAGTTTAATCCTCTGTCACTAGGGATGGATTTTGCGTGTGCACGCGTTTTACTATGTTGTAATCAACACATTTTGCAAATCCTTCGAATGGTTTTGCACATTGACTGTGCCTGAATTTGGAATTTGTTTATGAATTGCAAACTAACCCACAAGCTGTGCCGCCATGGCTTGAGCTCTCAGTTGAGACTGGTGATGGAAGTCATGGAGTGGGTGAAATATTGTGAGGTATACTAGAGTGGTTATGGGATTGAGCACCACATTCTTCCATCCTTAGATTGGAGGTGTTGGTAATTGAACTCCTTGTGAGCAAATCCCCACCTCCCCAAAAAATGTGGAAAGTTTGCAGTCAGGGCATTGCTTGTGGCGTCTTCACTGCATAACAGGGTGTAGTCATGGACGGAGTCTGTGGTGTCTTCTCTGCACAATGCAATGTAGCAGTAGTAACATCAAATGTGCTTTCCACCATGACTGACATCCCTGCCATGTGTCCAATGTCCTTTGTGCATGGGAACATCACATAAATGGAAGGGAATAAACCAAATTTCACACTATAAAGTCCTGCTCATTGCTCAGCAATTGATTTTGCTCCACAATTCATTCATGTAGCACACAGAAATTAAATTTCTCGGACAGCACCTTTAAAGAGAATAGTCATGTCCTTCAAAACTGGGAAACAAGAGAAGACCTGAATCACAGAGAGCATAAAAAAGAGAGAGTTGGCAATAGGTACTGTAAATAGTAATGAGTTTTAACCTGAGCTTTCTATTGAGAAGTTGATGGAATTATGTCCAAAGCTGCTTTCATGGCCCCTCCACCCAACTGAACCCTTTTCACTGACAAAATTTTACTCTTAATTGGTCAATGGAGGGCCATCTTGGGCCAGGTGTAAAACAGGCATTCTTTAGGAATCATCTAATTGATTCAAACACTGTACATGGAAGGGATATAATGCAGAAATATTGATGATAAATGTATAGTGTATGCTTATTAACTCCTGAGGATTTATATTGTGGGTAGCTAATGATTTTTGATGGTCTGGATAATAATTCAGATGTTACCACTAACCTCATTCTGCCTAGGTTGCTGAGGATCATAGTATATAAATAAAATGCCAACATCTGTTTCCATTTTCTCATTGCTTTTGTTTCTTCTCCTAATGGTGACAATTGGTTTTGGTATTAGTATTGGTTTATTATTGTCACTTGTACCGAGGTACAGTAAAAAAATTGTCTTGCATACCATTCGAACAGATCAATTCATTACACAGTTCATTGAGGTAGTACAGGGTAAAAACAATAACAGAATACAGAGTAAAGTGTCACGGCTACAGGGAAGTGCATTGCAGGTAGACAATAAGGTGCAAGGTCAAACAAGGTAGATTGTGAGGTCAAGAGTCCATCTCATCGTATCAGGGAACTGTTCAATAGTCCTATCACTGTGGGATAGAAGCTGTCCTTAAGCCTGGTGGTATGTGCCCTCAGGCTCCTGTATCTTCTGCCTGATGGGAGAGGAGAGAAGAGAGAATGACCTGGGTGGGTGGGGTCTTTGATTATGCTGGCTGCTTCACCAAGGCAGCGAGAGGTAAAGACAGAGTCTATGAAGGGGAGGTTGGTTTCCGTGATGTGCTGGGCTGTGTCCACAACTCTCTGCAGTTTCATGCCGTCTCGAGCAGAGCAGTTGCCATACCAAGTTGTGATGCATCCAGGTAGGATGCTTTCTATGGTGCATCGATAAAAGTTGGTGAGTGTCAAAGGGGACATACCAAATTTCTTTAGCCTCCTGAGGAAGAGGAGGTGCTGGTGAACTTTCTTGGCTGTGGCTGGACTGGGACAGGCTATTGGTGATGTTCACTCCTAGGGACTTGAAGCTCTCAACTCTTTTGACCTCAGCACCACTGATGCAGGCAGGTGCATGTACACCACCCTCTTTCCTGAAGTCAATAACCAGCTCTTTTGTTTTGCTAAAATTGAGGGAAAGGTTGTTGTCATGATACCATGTCCCTAAGCTCTGTATCTCCTTCTTATACTCTGGCTCATCATTATTTGAGATATGGCCTTCTACGGTGGTCTCATCTGCAAACTTGTAGGTGGAGTAAGAGCATAATCTGTCCATGTAGTCGTGAGTGTATAGGGAGTAGAGTAGAGAGCTGAGGACGCAGCCTTGTGGGGCACCAGTGCTGAGAATTGCTACCCCAGCCCCTTACAATTTCACCTATAGCAAGAAGCATAAGTAATAAGTACTCCAATTATGAGATAAAATACAAACAAGTATGTAGGTGAAGGACAGAGAGGTAGGTGTGTTCATCTGATGGCATCTCCCTCATTGTGAATTATGAACTGTACTCATCACCTCCCCAATGGTACATCTAAGTTCAGAAGGTCATAGTGTGGGGTTTCAGAATATCAAAATCCACTCTTTGACATAGTTGGCTGGAGCATTATTGGAGCTTACTTTTATAAGTAATTAGAAATTCTCTGTTATCTCAGAGTATTAGTAAATGAGTTTTAATGATCTTGCTACAGGTATGATTTTAGTCCCTTATTTCCCCTAATATATTTAATAAACCACCAAAAAGTTGTTGAAACCCCAGGGAAATGGAGGAGATAGAATTCTATCAAATCCATTCCAATTTTCTGTTCTGCTGGTGCTGTAAAATTATAAGATCATTCTCCTCCACTCCCATGCACACCCCCACCCCACACACCTCCATTAGGTAGAAGTCTTTGATCAATGGTGTGAATGGTTCTTTGTCCAGATCCTTGTATCCAAACTTAAGTTGCCAACTAATCAACTCCAAGGGCATGTATCTTATTTTTAGCTGTGAGCATACCAGCTGCAAAAAACTTGTGCCAAAATATTAATGATCGCTTTAGCCCTCTCTAAACATCTGTCCCCACACAATGCACCATTAAGTGTATTTTGTTGCTTTTCCCCATAATGAAATATAAAGGGGATGAAAATCAAAGGACGATGACACTCCACTCTGTCCATAGGCTTTAGAGCATCAGCCATTGTAATGCTTAAACTATTAACAGTAGCATCCATATTCCCTTACAGAGGCTTATGTTGCAACCAGCAAAGTGCATTTAATGCCACAATATCTAGAGTTTAAACGCTTTAAGTTTATGCCTCTTCAGAGATATTGAGGCTGAAAAGTGTGGATGAACTCACTGTAAGCTGCTATCCTGCTGAGTAGGCTGTTTGTTTATGTCAGAAATGTTTGGCTTGAGGTCTCTTTAGTTTCGCTTATGAGTAAGACCTGGATAATGTCCACCAGTTATTCACCAGCTTGTTTCTGTGAAGTAAATAAAAATATCAATATCTGACTTCTGATGGTCTCTCTTTTCTATTTATGTAACTGCCAGATATGGGCACACATTGTGACAAGGAAAACTCAGATTTATAGAGGGTAAATTCATGTGTTGGTTATTCACTTTAATTGCACTATTGAGCACTTAACAGGGTTCTTTTCCAGCACTAAGTATTCTGTGTGCATTCACTATATCCTTGTTTTTAATTGTGTGCTTACTGTGGTATACCTTATCTTTATCTTTCAAAATCTGTGGGGTTTTTTTTGAAAAAGCATTTGCAAGGTCGTGCAGCAAAGTCAGTCTCAGTCACTCGAGAGTCTCATCACCAAGAGGGACTCCAGAGTCTTCCACATTAAATGATGCTATAGGCATTTAATAGTGGTGTCTTTTTATAGGGTGAGTGTGACTCTAGACCAAGATTGCCTGTGTAACCGCACCTTTTAGGGACAGAAAAATCAATGTTAAACCAGTACTGCCCTTAAATTTCTCTATAAACTATAAGAGAGAAAACCACAGCTGCACTTAGGACATTTTAGGTCAATAAGAAATCAATAGCAATGGCTGTGTGTTTGAAAAGATGAAAGATTCCCAAGTGCTGTGTGCTTTCAGATACCACAGCGTTCCCTATTGTTTGCTGTGTGTGAGACATTCCAGTCTATTTTCTAAACCTGAAAAAACTTCCTACGTTGTGGCAACATGTCTGGGGACTCCACATATGTTGTGGGAGTACACTTGAACCAGGATGAGTTCAAGCAAGTTAACGTGAATTTAGACAGGGGGAATAGAGCAGTACCTAAGGAAATGGTTCTCATTTTCTTTACCTTCAATGCCAGAACGTTCCGTTGTCTTGTCCTCAGTCAAGTGTGACATTTCATTTGAATCTGACAGTACTGCTGACCTTGTCATTAACTGACAGTGATCATCAAATTTCAACATTTGTAATTCATTTCATTTACAATGCAATGACTTTATGGGGAAAGGCCACAGCACTGATTTTAGTTATATGTTTAATTTTCAGCAAGTTAGACAAGATCAGAGTTTAATTAAATTTAATATATCTGAAGTAGCAAATTTGTGTGGAATCTTTAAGATAATTGATCTAAAAAACCTTGGTGCCATGCATATTTGTTGGCAATTTATTGACCCTGGTTGCAAGTGCATTTTTATAGCAGTTGGTAATATTAGTTCAATTATCTTTTAGCAAGCTATTAATATTAATGGCCAACAAGTCAATGATGCAAAGTCAGTGGGAAAGGTAGGCCATTGAATGGTTGGGATGTATCTTGTTATATTGTTTTGTAGTACAGTATCAGTCCTGGTTAGTGAATGGAGTCATACTGCTCTGCCAACAGAATTCAGCTTGTTCTGTTCTGCTAATGAGCAAAACATCAATATCACTTATTAACTGGATTACCTCTTTTTTAATTTTTCTGCTGTCTCTTGGTGATTTGTCTGAATGGTTTCATTCCAAATGCTCCAGTTATTTGCATCCACAATCTCATCCCGCCACCCCCAAATATTACTGAGCAGCACACACTGCAGTTTTGGGATTCTTTGACCATGTATGGCCATCTCAAGTAGTTCTACGTGATTGTGTATATTGGTGATTGCGAGTGATCAGCTTGTGGTAATTCCACTGGCAGCAATAAACTGGAAATGACTGAGAGTCAAAAGATGAATGAAATAAAAGTAGAACCAGAATAAATCAATTCCATAAACTAAATCAAATTCATGAAACTTGATGTGAATGAATAAACTGGAAATTAGGTCAAGAAAATAAAATTGCAACAGCTTTAAGAAAAATAGATCAATAATCGTGTGATGGAGACACCCGCTGTTTTTGGTGGTTCAAAGCAAGTGAATAAGATTACTTTCAACTTGCTTCAATATACTTGACTGTTTTTTCTCTGGCTAGCCCGGGGTTAAATTACTGAAACCTGTAAAACATGCAAAATAGCCTTGGTCCAAGGGTTATAAGAATATATTCTGCAGGGAACCATGAAATGGAGAACTGAGTGCTTGGGATTACTGTGTCAACTGCAGTAGAAAGAGGAAGGGACATTTGTCCAGGTCCAGCGCAGTGCAGTGTTGGGGATTAGATTATAGAGGGTAGTAGTGAAACAAGAAATACGATTGGGCCTAAGGATGGGTTAAAATAGAACAGAAAAATCAGGGCCCAAATAATGTTGCTAACTTTTCAGTAATGGTCAGACTCCCAGGTATGGTTTACTTAAATGTCACTCCCTAGAAAACTCCAAAGTGCAGTATTATATTAAATGGATATGGGTCTATATCCACCACTTCACACGTGAATGGTATAATTGCTTTGTTTGCTATGCTTAGTGAAATAATAAACAATTTATTTTTAGTGAATTTGTAGTATTGCTTCTCACAACAGCCAGAACATTGAGTACATCAGTGGCAGCAAATGAGGCTGATTGATCCTTATGTTTAAACTACAGAATGGGAATAGGGCCACCTTCCAGCCATATTCCCTGATGTTGTTTCTCTCCAGCTCAACTCCAGCAATATCCTAAAACAGTAGATCACAATAGAAACTCAGTGAAAGCACCAACAATTATTTTGAGGTTCATAGAATGAGAAAAGCCAGCTTGGTAGTGTCCTCTGATTTAAAGGGTACCACTGAGTCTCACAGGATGAAGAATTTTAGGGGTTAATAAAATTACCCCTTTGAGTTAATTTAATAAAATTAACCCCAAGCTAAAATAATGTAAATCTATCACCTCCATATCAAAACAATAATAACATAATGAATAGGAGCAGGACCAGACCACCTAACCTTTCAAGCCTTCTGCTTCAATAAGTTCATGACTGATCTTCTACACCAGCTTCACCTTCCCCACACTACGCTCATAATCCCTGGATTCTCATGATCCCTGAAAATCTACTGGATATTCAATGACTGAACATTCATAGACTCCTGGAGATGAGCCATCTGAATGAAGAAATGACACCTGCTCTCAGTCCTAAATGTGTGACCAGTTTCTGAAAACTGTGACTTCCAGTTCTAGAATACCCCAGAAATGGTAAATTTCTGCTGACATCTACATTGCCAAGGCCCTTAAGAATTTCATGTTTCAGTGAGATTGCTTCTCATTTTTTAAAAACATTATGGTGCATACGCCTAGTCTTTCCAGTCTCTTCTCTTAGAGCAATCCCTCATTCCAGGAACTGATGTATTGTTCCTTAGGTAGGGAGACCAGAACAGAACATGGTAGTCCAAAAGTGATCTTGGCAAGCCCTACATAATTGGGGCATAGTCCTACATAACTGGGGCATAGTCCTTTAACTGTCCAATCATTTTGTAATAAAGGCTAACATCCCTTTTGGTTTCCTAATTGCTTGCTGCACCTGCACTTTAAAACACCTTGGCTTGTGTACAAGGATACCGAGGCCAGTCTAAGAAGCAACATTTCCCAGTCTTTCACCACTTAGTAATATTCCATTTTTCTACATCTCCCACTAAAGTGGATAATATTGCATTAACACATATGTCTCAAAATGTGGAATCAGCGCCACTAATTTAAGTCCCTTTCGTGGTGTGCCATTAGTTTTCTCTGTGACCACCCTCTGGCATCATATCATTGACACAAGGTTTGAGTTGGAAATGGGCCTAACTTATTAAATGTAGCTCATGAAGTAAACTGGCCTTGTGTCCCATGGAGAGGGAGTTATGTGATGCTCAGCAGAAAGATTTAGAATTAGAGTAACTGACTAGAGTTCACATTTTGTTGGGAGCCTCTTTTGAGTAGAAATAAAATTGATAATTGCTTTGCTTAAGAAATATATGTTCCAAATTACTAATCAGAAAAATTCAGAAAGGTAGGGGGCTGGGCAAACAACGTCCTTACCTCAAATATTTAGTGTTCTTCCCAGTCATCAAGATAAAGTGGATGATGATGTCACTGGTCACACCTTGAAGGAGTTGATCCTATCTTGGAAATTATAGTCCAGCATGGGGTCTATTAGTTTTATGCAAAATCTAGATCTTATATTAATTTCATGTATATCAGGTCACTTTTCTTTCAGATACAGGAAGTCCTGTTCCATTCAGTACTGTTGGTAATTCTACTCATGGACTATAGGAGAAGGTCTGGATCTCAAAGGTAAATGTGCTTAGAGGGCTGCATTTGAGCCAAAAGCAGGTGACTTTCCCCTGACCTACTACTTTATTTGCTTCTCTCCTCCAGCCACTTCCACAACCATCTTTATCCGCCAATTCACTTTCTCCTCTCTCCGTATCTCTTGTTCTGATCTCCTAATTTCAGTGTTCAACTGGAATCTCTCCCTAACTTTCTCCTTGAACCTTGTGTCACATGCTTTATGGTATAGGCTTTCATAGACAATTGGCAACCTGTACAAAAGGCACCAACCTGTCAATCAGACTGGCTGTCAGAAGGAAAACCTTGCAGAAAAAAACATTTAAAAGACATTGCCTTGGGTTTCCATACAGAACTCTTCTCATCCCCTGACACGCTCACTCCCATGAACATTGGGTCACAGTATAGAAGATTGTATCTAGATTTGTTGATTATTTTTTGCTCTTGATTATATAAATCTTTAGAGACACAAGTGACTGCAAATGTTGGAATCTGTTGCAACAAACAATCTGCTGAAGCAACTCGATGAATTGAGCAGCATCTGTGGGGGGGAAAGGAATTGTCAGCGTTTTGGATCGAAACCCTGCATCAGGATTTATCCAGATTTACAGGTTCTAGAAATACATTATGCAACAAATTTCACAGAAGAAAATGGAAGTTCACATGAGGTAAAAGTGTGAAGGTTTTAGAGTTCCATGCCTTTCATTCATGTTGGAAGTTCAGTTGAGTCTCAGTTGCAACCCAATATTAAATTGAAGTGAGAAAAGATGTTCCTGCAACACACAAAAGTTTTGCCAACAGAAGTTGTAATTATGGATGCTCATGTGAGATAATTATTCTTCACCCATCAAACATTGGCAAATGTACAACTAACTTGTTAGTCGACTTGGAGAACAGTACTAATCAAAAAATGTTGAATGCTTCCAGTTTTAATAAAGCTCGAAAGGGCTCACAACTACAATGATCCAGTATGTACATCACTGTTCCAGTAATAGAGACTAATAACACCCATAATACATTGGCCACATGGATGATGCTCACAATTACATTGGTAGATTGACATATAAATTAAAGCAGTGTCAAACTTATTGTGTCTAACTTCAAAACTGTTTTAGAATGTCACTGCTAAAAAGGATTGCTCACTCTAGTATTGGTAGATTGGAAAGGAGCAGGGAATTTATTGTAAAGAAAATCTCTAAATCAAACTGCCAAATGTATGATGTTTTGGATGTCATTCCTGTACTATGCTCTCTCAGCCTCATTGCCTGTCATTTCTAGTCAGTTCTGTCTTGTTCAAGTGAGATAGGGATGACATCACTTACTTTAATTGAGTTAGGTTTTTTGAAATGATCAGATTTAGATCTGATGGTTCTTAATGTCAGATAAAATCACATCAGGGCAATCAGGGCATCATTGATGTACACAACGATGAGGTAGAAGGCATCAAAGAAGAACAAAGGCTTCACTTCACCCAGGATCCCCTGCCCCTAGATGATAATCTACCCAGAATCAGTACCTACATTGCCTGACATTCCCAAAGGTTCAATCAAGGAACTCCATGAGGAGCTAAATGAAGACAACATCCACATTTTCAGGTTATCTGTGCTCTCCATGTGGAGTGAAGGATGTAAGCACAGGCATCCTGTTGCATGCTGCAACATTTGTATGTGATGCAATTTAAAATTCCTGCAGAAACCCCTTCACAAAACTGGGGCTGTGCAATCCTACTGTGCAGTCCATGAAGTCCATGAGTTGACTTCGGCATCCCCTGTGTACATAATGTGTTGAAGCACTGAGGACCCAGACTTGTGCTGTGATTCCAACAGCGCGTGATTGTCATCTGGATGCCACTTCTATGTGAGCTGCATTAGCACAGGTGTGGCCTACAGAAAGTGCCAGCCGCTCATGCAGAAGCAACCCGTCACAAGACAGGTGTAACTGAACCGGCACTGCCTGAGCAACTTCCAGCCCGTGGAGTCCAGCACTCGGAAACAGCTTAGGGTAGATGCACTTTAAATAAAGCTCCATCTACCCCCTCACAGTTCCCCTTCTCAGCACCCTTCCAACACCTACTTCAATTATAACCCTACTCTCCCTTACTCAATTACAAGCCCAACACCCATAACCACCCCCCCCCCCCCATAACTGATGTCAAAATTAACCACCTCATAACTGCTTCCACTCTTAGTTCAAGGTCCAAACCTCCCCTTCCTGCTGACGATACACAATCCAACCCTACTACCCGACCTGAGCCTCCAGCCTTGCAGCAGCCAAGCTTCCATCACTGGCAACATGCAAAATAGACATCGGAGCTAACTCCACAATGGTAGATTGGAGGAAAGGCATCTGAGTGTCATAGGCTGGTTCTGTGCTCTACAATGCTTTGGAGTTTGTATGAAATATAATCTTGCAGCCTTAGGTCTACAATGAGAAGATTGATTACCCCACTGTGCACTACACGTTTAACAAGTCTTTCCCAGAACAAAGAGTTACGAGGCCCTGATGTTTAAACTTTTTCTATATCTGGCTTCTTCCTGTGTGCAGTAGGTAACCTGAACAGTCAATCTGTTGCTCACTGTGCCATAACCAACTCACAAATACTTTTTTTTAAGAGCTGAGCCTGTACTTCAGTCTCCTTTACCCACTCAAGTAACAGACCAGAGCCAATTATTTTTAAATGTCACATGTTTCACCATAGCGTGAGGAGCATGGATGGGACCATTGTTTGGCTCTGTGCAGGCCGCTGCAATGATGAATACAAACTGATCAATAAAATACTTTTGCTGAAAATGAAGGCTTCCTTTATATATAAAATGAACCTACCAAGCTTTGGGGTGTGGGAGGAAAGCAGAGCACCTGGAGGAATCCCATGCAGTCACAGGGAGAATGTGCAAATTCCACAGACAGCACCTAAGGTCAGGATCGAACCTGCGTTTCTGGCATTGTGATGCAGTGCTACTGCACCACTTTGCTGCTCTGCTTACCTGTTTAATTCTGCCATTTCTTGTCTTCACTTCAGATTTACAATTTCTATAAATTACTTATACTTCTTTGGAATGGTGTTGGCATTATTTGTTCAACCCCGTGGTGTTTTGGAATGTCAAAAGGTAATTGTTTGAAATAGCTGGTTTACTGAGGCACTAAACTTGCACAGAAGCATACTCAAGTATTCCTGGTGTTTCATGTACAGTCTGTCCTTTTAACTTGTGCTTACAAGAGTCAAGGTCAATCTGTATTAAGCGGAATCTTCATCAAGATGCGAGCTTTTCATCACATTGAAGATGAACCTAGTTCAGTACAAGTGCTGGAACGCCACTTGATCATGTAATACCACTGGCCATTAGTGGTTCCTTTAAACAAATACACTTGAATGAACAGTATAAGAAAAATGTCATTGAAGTTGATTTAATAATGATTGAAACATTCCAATCTGAGGTTCTGAAAATGCAATTAAACTGATGCAGATGCTCAAGGCAAAAAAAACTCCCCATCCCAGAATGCTATGGAGTCATGTTGTAGTCAATTGCATCTTAAGAGGACCATGCTGTATTCTGTGACTTGATCATTAGTTGGTGATATTCCAGCTTCTTCATGTTGGTTGGCATTGATGATACCATAAATAATCCACTAATTCAACAAATATTTTAAAATGCACATAAAGGGACAGAACAAGAATGAGAACTTTCTTTGAAACTATTCCTTGTAAACTGAACTCTTAAAGTAGAGGTGTGATAACTTCAAGTGTGAATATCAATTCAATGCAAATTTTGAACTGTTACCATTAAAGTTGCTATTACAAGAGCGATGAGCATTATGGGAAAACCCGGAAGGCAATGGATACCTTTGACTTCATAGTTGTAGACCTGGTAATGTGGATACAGTTGTAGATAAAATATTTACCAAGAGGTGTTTCTGGACTTATGACAATTGAAATTTCAAGGATGTCCACCAAATACTTCACCAAAATTGATGACAGGAATTCTACTGTAAGATTGCTAATAATTTCATTTGTACACAAAAAATTGATGACCTTCCAGTTCTTCTTGATGATAAAGATTGACAGCAATGGTTGTGAAATTCTTTAAAAATTAAAAGAAAGCAGCAAACAGAATAGAACCATTCTGTTCTTAACATATTTATGAATGGCATTTACTGGGAAAATGGAGCTATGAAAATATACCCAGAGGAATTTAATGTAGCACTTGATCTTTTGCATTCATTTATTGTTGAGGCGAAAAAAAACTACGTACATAAAAGGCACACCAAATCAGATCACATTTTGGATAAAATTCCCTTATGTAGTGTACAAAAAATATGCTGTTTAATAGAATTTCTAGGCCTTTCTCTTTACAATGGTAAGAATTAGAAACAGAATTCACAACAGTAAATAAATGAGCCCATGAACTATTCACAAAACAATACTCTACTCTTGAATAGTTATAACCAGAACTCACTTTAACAATTGTCTGTAGGAGCTGCTGCAGCCTTGACATTTTTGGAGCAAGCTGTTTTCTAAACATCATTGTAATGATATTAAATTTATATTCTGGAAATGAGAGATCATAGCTATGAAGATGTTTGTGTCCATGGTGTGGAGACAGCATACTGTAACTTACATAATAGTTGTGGTTTGTCGGTTTCCCTACCCAGTGAATGACCAGAGTTCTTGTGATGTGGTGTTTTCCAGCTTCCTTGAGCCAGCTTGCTTGCCAGTGTTATTTATAGTGGTATTAGGTAAGATGATGAAATAGTTCCTTAGTACTGTACACTTATCGTACATTTATACAGTATACTTTTGAAGAAACTCTTCTTTTGTCAATAAAACATCACATGAGCAAATTAATCTATAATAATCATCATAAATGTTGGCAAAATCTGTATTTTGTACAAAGACAGGGAGGACAACATTTGTATTAATATTTCTTGATATTGAGAAGTTTACTTCCAACGTTTTTTTCAAACCATCCACTGTCTCTCAATTCTCTCCTGAAGACATTGACTCACACTGCATGACGAATCTGTAGGCACTTGGTGTCCTGTTCATCCTCCGTGAATCCGCTGTCTTTAACCTCAGTTAATGTATGCTGATAACAAATTGTACAATGGAGGGAGCATGGCAAGCCGGCTGAACCTGATCTGGTCCCCAGACTTTGAAGCAGTCAGGTGAGCAGGAATGAGAGGCGCAGCTGTGTTTTCCCTTCCCCAGCAAACAACACCTAGGTAGCAATTTTTAAAAGCCTTTACTTGCTGCACTGTAACGAAGTCCCCATGGTAGGACAACTTATTTAAATTAATATATCCACACACTGACAATGTGTTATGAAATGTGTCAGTGCTTCTACAAAATGTATCTTCTTAAGTTCGTCATATCAAACATAAAGTTATATGTTAAATAAACCTTGTGTTTGGTATATTGAAGCCAAACAACAAAGTGCTTTCTTTGTTATACAGTAGAAGACTTGAATGTTAACTGTATGACCTGTAGCAAGTCATAAAAGGATATGGTCCTAATGCAGGCAACTGGGATTACTGCAGATGGGCAAAAAGGTTGGCATGGATGTGTGCACTGAAGGGACCATTTCTGTGCTGTACAACTCTATGACTCTATGAACTTAGCTGACAGTAGCCATGTGAATAGTGACCATTACAAAATATAATTTAAGGCATGGACTTTGTTCTCTGCATTGAATGAATTGCAACAGCCTTTCATTCAGCTTACTCTTTCTCATTGATTCCCAGAGGAATTTCTACTGCCTCCACAGAGAATTTGTTCCATATATCCAAAACCATTATATAAGATTTAGATTATCTGTGTTTCTTCTCTTTTCAAAGATTGAGTCTCTCTTTTAGAATCCTAAATAACCAAATCAATTTCCCCTATGAGTTCTTTTCTATTCTTGTCAATGACCTTTGTTTCTTAAGCTTTGTCCTCAAGTGTGCAATTCAAAAAAAAGGACAGTTGCCTTCAATGGTAACTCCTGGGTTTAAATTGTATCCTTGTTCATGATTCAGTAGTTAAGGAGTTGCTTGGCCATAAAGGACAGAGGATAGTGGCGAAAGGGTGTTATCCTGACTGGACATCTGTGACCAGTGGTGTTCCGCAAAGATCAGTGCTGGGACCTCTGACTTCTGTTGTTTGTGATTAGATATATTTGGATGAAAATGTAGGTGGACTAATTAGTAAGTCTGCATGCAGACAATGCAAAAATTGGCAGAGTTTGGAAAGTGAGGAAGTGTGTCACAGGATTCAGCCAGATATAGACCAATTGGAAATGTGGGCAGAGCAAAGGGAGATAGAGAAACAAAGGACTGCAGATGCTGGAATCTAGATGAAAAACACAATGATGCCAGAGGAAATCAGCAGGCCAGGCAGCATCTGTGGAGAAGGCGGTCAACATTTTGGGTCAGGGCCCTTCCTCAGGATGGATAGAAGGAGATAGAGTTTATTCAGACAAGTCTGAGCTGTTACATTTTGGGAGGTCAATTGTAAGAGGAAAGTATACAGAACCCTTAGGAGCATTGATGTACAGAGGGATCTTGGGATGCAAGTCCATAGCTTCCTGAAAGTAGCAACACAAGTAAATAGAGTACAAAAAAAGGCAATGGCATGCTTACCTTCATCAGTCAGGGCACTAAATATAAAAGTCAGGAAGTCATGAAGCTGTATAAAACTTTGTTCAGGCCATATTTGGAGTATTGTATGGAGTTCTGGTCCCCACATTACAAGAAGGATGAGGAGGCTTTGGAGAGGATGCAGAAGAGGTTCACCAGGATGTTTCCTGGACAAGATAGTATTAGCTATAAGGAGAGATTGGACAAACTTGGATTGTTTTCTCTGGAGCATCAGAGACTGAGGGGCAACCTGATAGAAGTGTACAAAATTATGAGAGGCACAGAGAGTGTCGATAGTCAGGGTCTTTATTCCAGGGTTGAAATGTCAAATACTAGAAGGAATAGCTTTAAAGTGAGAGAGGAAAAGTTTAAAGGAGATTTACGTGGCAATTTTTTTTACACAGAGTGGTAGGTGCCTGGAATGCTTTTCCAGGGGAAGCGGTGGAAGCAGATACAATAGCAGCGTTTAAGAGGCACTTAGACACATGAACAGGCAGGGGATTGAGAGATATTGACTACGTGCAGGCAAATGTGCAGTTTAAATTGGCATCATGGTTGGCACAGACATTGTGGGCCAAAGAGCCTGTTCCTGTGCTACACTGCTCAATATTCTATGTTCTAATATATAAAAGATGAAAGAATGGAAGCAATTCTGCACAATATGGAAGAAGTGCCACTATTTTGGAGCATTTGCAAGTTTTCTTGTTTTTTATTAACAGTGCAAATACTTTTGCTTAATATTTCTCATATAAACATAATACTGGTCCTGATTTTCCATGTAAAATCCATAGTCACCCCCTGCCCAAACTTACTTGGTATGAATATGGAGGGCTTGTCTTGCCAGTCTGAAGCATGCAAGAGTGCAGCAATAATGTCCTGAGTGGCAGCAAGGCTTCAAATTGTGCAATGTAAATTCTCCATCCTGAATTTCCCCCAAAAGCACTTTGACAGCTCGAAATTCCTGTCTTTCAAAGCCCTGTGGAATTATGTGCTGTTTTGACTTCAGAAACAATAAAAATCTCTTTAAAATGAAATAAAGGATAAGAGTTGAGACATAATTAAAATACTAAAAATGAAATTTAAGTTAAACCTACTAAGCATTTCTAAGGACATTTAAATAATTAAAAAATAGCAATCAAAACACAAACTATTAGAAGAACTTGCCTTCTTGCCTTTGTTCCCTGTAGTTCTGCAATACAATGTAGGATCCAAGAACTGATTTCCCAGAGTAATTACTAAGGGCCCTCAGTCAGATGGAGCTCCACCAATGGACTATGCGGCAAACAAGATCAACTCTTGGGGAGTAAGTTCGGGACATTCATGTTGAACTAAAAATGCACTGTAGGCTTGAATTTGCTGCCATTTAAACAGACAAATGCTGTCAATTCCTTTTGCAACCTGGGTCACTAACTTCAACAGCTCTTTTAAAGCAAATATAAGTAATTTATGTTAGATGATGTTTTAAAAAACCTTCTTTGACTTTGCTAGTTCAGTGAAAATCAAAGATCTGTGGGCTAGCAAATGTTACAGTTAGCAATGACCCTGAAAAAAAACATAACTTTACAGCAATGAATCTACTCTCACACCTGAGCAGGTCAGTTTCAGGAAAAGCTGTCGACGAATGGATAATTTTATTGATGGTCTCAGGAGAAAGCTAATTTGTGGCACTGCGAGGATTAAAAGATGAATCAGTTTCACTTCAGCCAGCATGTCTTGTGAATTCTTCTTGTGTTCAAGAGTTCGTATTTGCTAGTTGACAGTCCAATGAAAATTTAACATCCTACATAGCATCAAATATCAACAAAGGTTGTGTATCAGAGATATTTCTTTATTTTCTTCCGTGCACTCTTCGTATGATTACAATTCCTACAATATCAATGCCCATGAAAAGGTCATGGACAAATTGACCATTTTAATTAGATTTTATTTCTAAACAAGTACTACAAAACCAACTGTGGTTGACTATGGTAGTGTAGCGGTTAACGTAATGCCATTACAGCACTGGTGACCAGGGTTCAATTCCCGCTGCTGTCTGTAAGGAGGTTATGTGTTCTCCCCGTGTCTGCGTGGGTTTCCTCCGGGTGCTCCGGTTTCCTCCTACGTTCCAAAAGACATATGGGTTAGGAAGTTGTGGGCATGCTAGGTTAGCGCCGGAAGCGTGGCGACACTTGTGGGCTGCCCTCCAGAGCACTCTATGCAAAAAATTACATTTCACTGTGTGTTTTGATGTACATGTGTCTAATAAAGATACCTTATCTTTGTGAGAAAACATTAAAGTTAGTCCAATTGTGGCCACTTGTCAATGGAAATGCTGTACAGAACAGTATTGGAAACATTGTTGTGAGGAAAATGACTGCCATCAGTGCAAAATATTCTTAGAAAAAGTTTGAATGTTGAATTACCACTATATTCCAACAAATAAGCAAATGAATTTAGTTCAAGACATCCACATCAATGGTTCCTGGAAACATGAATGTGCATGAAGTAAAAAGTGAAATAAAAACAAAAGAGGGTTAATAAACAAACTGTTCGAGGAACTCAATGGGTCAGGCAGCATTTGTAGAGGGAAATGGACAGTTGATGTTTCAGACTGAGACCCTTCATCTGTTCAGACCCACTGAGTTCCTCCAGCAGTTTAGTTTTTTTGCTCCAGATTCCAGCATCTGCAGTCTCTTGAGTCTCTAAAGGGGATCAATATTGCTTTTAGACAAAATGAGTTATAGAAATTTACATAGCTGAATTTATCACAAAGATAGAATTGTTCATTAATTTTTCATTCTTCTTCTTTGTTTCTGTTTTAGTATGCTAAAAGAGTTGGGATGACATGATGCAACTATAGTAAACATTGGCCAGGTGGCACGAGAGTATTGTGTACAGTTCTAATCACCACACTCTGTCTATTGCTAACACACTATTGTGGTAGCAATAGAGAGCACGCAGAAGAGATTCGCCAGGAAGGTTCCTGGAATGAAGGGCTGTAGTTATGAGAGATTAGATAGACTGGGTTTATTCTCACTGGAGCGTAGGAGGCTGAGGGGTGACTTTATTGTGGTTTATAAAATTGTGAGGAGCATAATTTTATATACTAATTAGTGTACAGACACATTTCTAATTTTCTTCTATTTAGGTGTTACATAACAGTATTATACATTTTCCAATAAACCCAGTAAGTTCAAAGGGAGAGCGGGAACTGGGACTCTGGTGGCCATGGGTAAGCCAGATGCTGAACCACTAGGAGAACATACCTCTCTGAACTAATAGGTTGAAACAGGAATAAAGAAACTGGCTGGCATTAGAGGCAGATATGGCGTCAGCAACTCATCACAGTTAGAGAGTGAGAAGTTGTAACAATCTATTGAATATTGATCCAGAAGGTGAAAGAATTTCTGCCAAAAAAATTGGACTCAATTTCTGTGCATGTTTGAAATTATATGGTATGAATGATGTGAACAAGATTGTGGTTTCTCCATTACGGTGATAATCATTTAATCCTGTGGGCACAGATGGGAGCAGCATAGTTAAGAGGGATATTTTACTTAGCTTCTAAACACTTATTTAATAAAAGGTTAGAAATAATTTCCTTCATTCCTTCTCTGCTTGCGGACATGTTTTACTCGTCTTCCTACTGCACTCCCTCCTGGTGTGGTGACAGGTTATCTTTACATCAGCTCTTGCAGCTTTAAGATGGTGAATCCCTTCTACGTGACGAGGTGTGGCCCAGTGGCAGCAATCTCCGAGTCAAGTTCATCTTCAAGGCACATAACCTTGCTTGATACTTTAGTGCAGTGCTCTTGGAAAGCTGCATTATCAAAAGTGCTAACCTTTCAGACAGGACATTAAGCCAAGCCCTACTGCATTCTTTCAAGTTGCAGTAAAAGATTTCACAACGTTATCTAAACATAATGAGACCCGGCTGATAGTAATTCCACAACCAATACACCAAAAATACTATCTATTTGCTTATTTTATTTCTCATGTGGGACTCTGCTGTGTACAATTTGGCTGCCGATGATTATAGCTACAAGTAGCTTGCTGGCTTTGGATTTGTTTTGCACCACTGTAAAATCATAAGCACAATCTAAATGTCGTAAATACTAGATCTTTCCCCAGCCACAACTCACTTAGATAATCATAGTCTCTATATCGATTGCTCCTGTGATAGGTGGAAGTAGGGGTAGACCCTTCTGTCTAGAGCCCCTCTATGAGGGAAGCATATCCTTGGTCTCTCTTCTTCTGTTCCTGGTTATATTAGAGGCCCAGCAAGACCACTACCAAAACCCCAACACTTTTTAGGAAGAAGTAGATTTCAACTACAAATAGCTGTCAGATTATTAAAGGCATTGCAGCTCCAAACCCTGTCGTTCCTGTGCCCATTGAGCTCTGTCTAAATGGCTCCTCCACTAAAGAATAAGTAATTAATAATCCCTTTAAACAGTATGGCCAGCACTTTGTGATGACCACATACACATGAATCAACTTCACAGAACAGGTAGCAATGGTGTGTTGTATTAGGATTGACACCACCCCTGAATGAGCTGTGTTCTTTGGGCACATGTGCATGATGTGTAGAAAAAAGTGTAATCAAAGGTCTCATTATTCATTATGCATGTTATAAGGTACCAATCCCAATCAGAGATCAATTTTATGCTGCAACTCCATCCTGTTATGCTTATCAAAATGCATTCTGTCCAATGAATTTCTACGATAGTTGGCCTAAGTGTGCTAAGTATCTATGTAGCATCACACTTGGTATTCTGGGAAGTTGCACCTAGTGGAGTAAACACTTTGAATCTCAATAGATTGCCATCTTGCACTTGAAATGTCATTGTTTCACAATGAGAAAATCTGCCAATCAGTACTCTCAAAATGATTTGCAGATAGATTTCAACTCCTTGTGTATGTGATATTCAAATTACCAAAGTACAAAATAAATGTCCTTCTCTTAAGAATTAACTGAAACACTTGTGAATTCTGTATAACTGACTGGAATCATCCTTCTCATTCCCCTTTAGTACATAAATTATAGTACATTCTATTTTGATTCTGTATAAACTGAGTCATACCTTTCAGCCACCTCTAAAATACCTTAATAACATAAAAGAAAGGTATATGTATCAATATAAGAAAAATGCAATTTGCAGTTCAGGAGATTAATCTGTATCAAGTGGCTCCCATGGCAATCACCACGAAAGTGGCACAATCAGGCTCCTCACTGTTCCTGCAACTGCCTGATAAGAAACTTCATCTAACTCTTGGCTATTCTTTCACAATATTAAAATATTTAAAACAATATCGTGCAGTATAATATCATTTCACACCAAATTTTGAAAAGTCACTAAAGGGAGCTTCTGCAGTAAACACATCAGCTTGCTATATTTATTCACAGCACAGAAACTATTTAATATTATGTAATCTTCTGCGCTCTATTAGTGTGTTAAACTGCATCCACGATAAAATGTTTTGTGGCTTCTTGCCCTGCCCAATTCTCTGGAAAATCTACTTTATATTTTTTTAACTTCTTACTATTGTGCAAATGTGTATGCATAACTTTCAACATTTCACATACATTTTTCAACACAATTGCAGTACCTGGATTTTCACTTCTTCATCACTGTCCATCTCAAACAATCCCAGTCTCCACTTTCCCAACTGCTCTCCTCCCTGAATGTATTTCCTAACTCATCTCTTTCCATTCTGTTCCTACTTGGCTCCTTCCTCTCTCACGGGTTGCTTTTTCACCGAGATCCTACCATTAAACCAATTTCACAAAAGCTCTCTCTCTCTCTCTCCACTGATGCTTCCTGACTTGCTAAGTGCTTCCAGGATCATCTGTTTTTACTTACGATTTCCAACCTCTGTGGTATTTTGCCTGGGATATTTGCTATGTTAAAGGTGCAGCATAAATGTAAGTTGTTGTTGATGATTACAATGTAATCAACCTTGGCCAAGATTAATCAGTTTATTGATCACATCAATTTTTTAATGGGTTTATCCAAAATACTTGGGAGCAGGGTGGTTGGTGAGAGGGGATAATTAAAAGCAATATTTCCATCTGGTAAGGGCGAATGCACCGGTATACTGCATGTGCAAGAACAGCTTAAACAGCTTCGAACTAACAGTTAAAGAATGAAAGGAGGAAGTTAATCTATGTAGCACCTTTCCGGATGTCCCAAAGCACTTTACAGCCAATGAATTGTAGTCACTGTTGTAAGATAGAAAACAGAGAAACTAGTTTGCACTCACTAAGCTCCTACAAACAGCAATGTGATAATGGCCAGATAATCTGTTTTTTAGTAATGTTTTTTTATATAAACATTGGCCAAGATGTGGAGATACATTTCCTGCTCTTCTTCAAGATGTTGCATTTTGGGAAGTTAAATCAGGGTTGGACTTTCACAGTGAATGGTAGGGTCCCGGGGAATGTTATAGAACAGAGGAAACTTGGAGTACAGGCACATGGTTCCTTGAAAGTGGAGTCACAGGTGGATAGAGTGGTGAAGAAGGCATTTGGCACCACGGCCTTCATCAGTCAAGGCATTAAGTATAGGAGTTGGGGCATTATGTTGCACTTGTACAAGACATTGGTGAGACCGCACCTGGAGTACTGTATACAGTTTTGACCACCTTGTTATAGGAACGACGTATTTAAACTGGAAAAAGTGCAAGGAAGATTTATGAGAATGTTGCCAGGACTCAAGGTCTTGAGCTAGCGGGAGAGGATGGGCAGGCTAGGACTTCCTTGGTGCATAGGAGACTGAGCACTGGCGTTATAGAGGTGTATAAAATCATGAGGGGCATAGATAGGGTGAATGCACACGGTCTTTTTTTGCAGCAAAAGGGAATCAAAAGCTAGAGGGCATAGGTGTAAGGTGAGAGGGGAAAGACTTAAAATGGTGCTGAGGGGCAACTTCTTCACGCAGATGGTGGTGTTTATATGGAATGAGTTGCCAGAGGAAGTGGTTGAGGCAGGTACAATAACAACATTTAAAAGACACTTGAACAGGTACATCAATAGGAAATACTTCGAGGGATATGGGCCAAACAGGGGCAAATGAGACTACCTTAGATGGGCTTCTTGGTCAGCATGGACAAGTTGGGTTGGAAGGCCTGTTTCTGTGCTGTATTACTCTATGACTCTAAAATAGTTACATGGGATCTTTGCATCCAGTTGTAAGAACAGAAAGATCGTGGTTTAATATCTCATATGAAGGAGAGCACCTCTGAGAGTATGGCACTCGCTCAGACTGAACTAGATAGCCGGCCTAGATCTTTCTGTTCCAGCCTCTGTGGTGGAGTTGAGCTCTCTGACTCCAAGGTGAGTGTGGAACCTACTGAGTTGCAACTGATGCACCACAAATTCACAAACTCATTTAGTTGGGTTAGTGAGTTTAGTCTAGTTCACTAACTGATAAATCTTAGCTGCATCACATTACATACGTTCACTCATTTTCTTGTCTCCTTGATGATATTCTACTACAAAAGCATAAACTAATGCTGATTAACTTAATTGTAAAATCATGCACTAACTGTTTACTCTAATTCAATAATGACTCATAATTTCCTGTCAAAATAATGGTGAGGTTAAAAGCACTCACCATTATTTATGTGCAACTGCTCCTGCAACTTCAGATAAATTAGAATTTATGCACAGAAATCTAAGTATTACTCTCCAAGATACACCAATCCTCTGGAAGCTTTAGAGAAACAGTATGCCTATCCCACCATTGAATTGCATTGAATGACATAAAGTGCATGTATTTGTGTGATAGGCACAAACTAAGCATCCAATGGAAAGTTAAGGCTTATCCATTTCCATCTAAATATACAATTAATAATGTAAAAAATGTTAATTAATACCACTCAATTTCTCTGATGCTGAAAATTAACAACTGTAAAGGTTGAAGTCCTATTCCTTCCAGTTTCAAAAATGTAATATTTTAAAATTTTCCATTTTGAATTTCTTTGATCTGTTTTATTTCACTTTCTGTGCTTGAGTTAACACGAAATCCACCCATTCTAATATAGACTTCATTCTCAGTCCTCATGATTTCAACTTCACATTCCTTTAGTTTAATGGTATAGAAGAGAGAGAGAGAGTTGCTTGTCCTCTTCATTCAGGTTTCAGGACCATGCTTACCTTCAATGTAGCATAATCAGCCCCAAATCTAATAGCAGACACTGGAAGCCTTTCAAACCAACTCATTCATGCTGACCAAGGTGCCCATCTAAGCTAGTCTGATCAGGGATAGTCAGCATGGCTTTGTGAGGGGCAGGTCATGCCTCACAAGCCTGATTGAATTCTTTGAGGATGTGACAAAACACATTGATGAGGGTAGAGCAGTGGATGTGGTGTGTATGGACTTTAGTAAGGCATTTGATAAGGTTCCCTATGATAGGCTTATTCAGAAAGTCAGGAGGCAAGGGATCCAGGGAAACTTGGATGTGAGGATTTGGAATTGGCTTGCCCATAGAAGGCAGAGGGTGGTTGTAGATGGAGTGTATTGTGCCTGGAGGTCAGTGACCAGTGGTGTTCCACAGGGATATGTTCTGAGACCCCTGCTCCTTGTGCTTTTTATAAAAGACTTGGATGAGGAAGTGTCTGGGTGGGTCAGTAAGTTCGCAGATGACATGAAGGTTGGTGGTGTTGTGGATAGTGTAGAAGGTTGTCAAGGGTTACAACGGGACATTGATAGGATGCAAAGCTGGGCTGAGAAGTGGCAGATGGAGTTCAACCCGGAAACGTGTGAAGTGATTCACTTTGGAAAGATGAATTTGAAGTCAGAATACAGGGTTAATGACAGGATTCTTAGCAGTGTGGAGGAACAGAGGGATCCTGGGGTCCACGTCCATAGATGCCTCAATGTTGCTGCGCAAGTCGATAGGGTTGTTGATAGGGTTGTTAAGAATGCGTATGGCATGTTGGCCTTCATTAGTTGGGGGATTGAGTTCAAGAACCGCGAGGTAATGTTGCAGCTCTACAAAACCCAGGTTAGACCACACATAGAGTATTGTGTTCAGTTCTGGTTGCCTCACTATAGGAAGGATGTAGAAGTTTTAAAAAGGGTGCAGAGCAAATTTACCAGGATTCTACCTACATTGGAGACCATGTCTTATGAGGATAGGTTGAGTGAGCTGGGGCTTTTCTCTTTGGAACGAAGGAGAATGGCAGGTGACTTGAGAGAGGTGAACAAGATGATAAGAGGCATAGACTGAGTGGACAGTCAGAGACTTTTTCCCAGGGTGGAAATGGCTAATATGAGGGGGCATAATTTTAAGGTAACTGGAGGAAAGTACAAGGGGGATATCAGAGGTAAGTTTTTTACACAGCGAGTGGTGGATGCGTGGAACGCGCTGCCAGGTGTGCTGGTAGAGGCAGATACATTTGGGACATTTAAAAGACTCTTAGATAGGCACATGGATGATAGAAAAATGGAGGGGTGTGTGGGAGGAAATGGTTAGATTGATCTTAGAGTATGTTAAAAAGTCAGCACAATATCATGAGCCAAAGGGCCTGTACTGTGCTGTAATGTCCATTGTTCTATGACACTAATCAATGCAAATAGTGGCTCATGTTTGTGACCAAAAGTTTAATCCAAGATCCAAAGTAACAATCTTAGTCCAGATATGTTGAGTTAAGAGTGCCTTAATCACTCTCTCAAAGATATTAGAAAATAATTGGTAGTTGAAATGAAAAATATTATTTTATAAAACAAATGATATTGATTACAACAATATGAACAAATGATATTTATAAGATATGGAGCCCCTGCAACTAAAACTTTCACTTTCTTATAAACAACTCCAAGGATTCTGTCACCAGTGGAAACTATAGGGTTTACTATGAATTTTTAACTCTTTTTCTTAAGCACAATGTTAAATGTCCATCAGTTTCACCAAACAAAAATGTATGCTTGGAAATTCACGCCTGGTCAGTGATACTGTATTGACAATATAATAATTAAATAGAATTATACAGATAGATTAGAATGCACTGCCCGTATGATATGATCTGGACAGTAAAGACACCTATGTTAGACTATTGCTTATTGACTATAGCTCTGCCTACAATACCATAATTCCAAGCAAACTCATCACCAAACTCTGAGACCTGGCCTGGGACTCATCCCCTCACCCTGCACTCAGATCCTTGACTTCCTGACCAACATACCGCAGTTAAGTAAGGATAGGCAGCAACACCTTCAGCAAAGTTATTCTCAACACTAGTGCCCAACAAGGCTGCGTCCTTAGCCCCCTACTCTACTCCCTATACACTCATGACCGCATGGCCAGATTCTGCTCTACCTCCATCTACAAGTTTGCGGACGATATCGCAGTAGTGGGCCATATCTCAAATAATGATGAGTTGGAATACAGGAAGAAGATAGAGAGCTTAGTGGCATGGTGTCATGACAACAAACCTTCAACCCCAGTCTCAGCAAAGTTGGTCATTGACTTCAGGAAGGGGAGCAGTGCACATGCACCTGTCTACATCAATGGTGCTGAGGTCGAGATGGTTCAGAGCTCCAAGTTCCTATGAGTGAACATCACCAATAGCCTGTTCTGGTCCAACCACGTGGACGCCATGGCCAAGAAAACTCACCAGTGCCCCTGCTTCCTCAGGAGGCTAAAGAAATTTGGCATGTCCCCCTTGACATTCACCAACTTTTATCGATGCACCACAGAAAGCATCCAATCTGGGTGAATCACTGGTATGGCAACTGCTCTGCCCAGGACTGCAAGAAATTGCAGAGCTGTGAACACAGCTCAGCAGATTACGGAAATGAGCATCCCCTCCATGGACCCTGTCTATACTTCTCGCTGCCTCAGTAAAGCATTCAGCATAATCAAAGACCCCACCCACCCCAGACATTCTCTCTTCTCCCCTCTCCCACTGGGCAGAAGATACAAAAGCCTGAAAGCATGTACCACCAGGATAAAGAACAGCTTCTATCCCACTGTTATAAGACTATTGAACGATTCCCTAGTATGATAAGATGGACTCTTGACCTTACAATTTACCTCGTTATGACCTTGCATCTTATTGTCTACCTGCACTGCACTTTCTCTGCAGCTGTGGCACTTTACTCTGCATTCTATATTGTTACATTGTGTATTCTGTATTGTTACCCTGTACTACCTCACTGCACTGTGTAATGAATTGATCTGTATGAACAGTATGCAAGACAGGTTTTTCACTGTACCTCGGTATGTGACAATAACAAACAAATTCCAATGTTTTTAATGTCATCAACTGGTGATGAGCTTCTGGGCAATTTTGGTTACCTACCGTACCAGGATACATTGATAGAAACTGGTCCAAAGACACCAAGATCTTTGTTTCTGGTCACCACGTTAAATGTATTGATGAGTATTGACCATCATTTGTACTCAGTCCTCTCATTCACTCCCTCCCATTGAATCAATGGAAGCAAATGTGCAGAGTGCGTACCCCCAGCAGCCGATATTTACACAGACATTTAGGAATGGTCACTGGTGACAAATCCCACCCCTTCGTCATTTGTTTTATCTCTGTGGATCTTTAACCCACTGAGGCAGTGAAACCCAACAGTTGTTCTAAAGCATCTACAGCATCAATGAGGTCAATTTGATAACTAGTTTTGTGAAGTATCCTGGGATGTATGAATGCATTAATAGAAGCACATAGATGTAAATTATTGCTGATTGAGATATTTTTCATAGCAGTTCAATACTGAGTTGAGCTACACATGTGTATACAGTACATAGACAGCTGGCCAGCTCATATGCTAGGTGGCATTTTTCTAGATATGTGGCAGTCCCAATTGGTATTTACATCTGCATGAACACATCTTGGTAAATCAGGAGTATTTCACCTTTTGATTTTTTATTCATGAATTTTAATGGACACAAAATCAGAGTAAACTTGCTGTACTCCACACTCTGAGCACTGTTTAGTGGATTCACTGCTCTACCTGGTGCCTGTATAGGAGTGCAATTCATCTCGATCGAGCTTTTCTCTTTTGAGGGTAGATGCCTTAATTCATGTTCCTGGCACAGATCTATGCATGCCTGGAGTGTATATCTGGAATTCAGGGTCTGAGGTCAAGTGCAGTTGCTATATAAATCTCTTATGATCCATAATCCTGCAGGTCCCAATGACCTCTGGTCCCAAATTCCCAATATGCATTCCAGGCACATGAAGCTCTCTGTCAGGAATGTGAATTAATAAAATGTTTTCTTTTTCAAAATTATATATTTGTCTTTTAAATGTTTGATAGAACTAGCAAAGAAATCCTTTGCCTGGTATGAATTACTAATCTCCCTTAAACATCTGCTGATGTATTCTTAGCTAAAATAAATCAACTAGATATTTAAAATTTAAAAAAAATTGAAATGGCAAGATCTTTCTGGTGAGATGCTCTTTTACCATTCCTTCTAAGTGTTGTAAAAACTTATTGCAATCTTTATTTTTCTCATAAGTTATTCAGGGATTACACATCAAGTATGAATCTGGCATCCAAAAAATTCTCTATATAAAAGAATTAAATAAACTTATGTATTTGATTAGATGAAAAATTCTAATGGTGCTGAGGCTGGGGCATCACAAATGTCTGAATTCAGGAGTACATTGACACAGGAGAAGGTAGAAAGGTGTCAATTTTTAGAACAGATGGCCTTCAAGTAGATGATATTGTGGAATAGAAAGAGAAACCAAATATAAAATAGGAGCTAATGACCTGAAAGTGTTCAACTTATGGTCATGAAGAAGAATGTAATTAAACTACAAATCCTTCCTGAATGAAAGTGATTCGTACTTCTGAGGCTTCAACCATACAAGCTAGTCATCCTTGGTGATCTGGCATGTCAATAAATTATTGATTTTTGTTATTTCCTTTGCTGGATCTTCTAAGGATACCTCAACAACTTTAAGAAAGTGAGCCTAAGTATATTCGATCCACCAATACCATTTATTAAGAAAATGGATGTGGAACCTCTACTTTCTCTTGCCATTGCAGCCCTTTGATTTTTGTCTCTGCTATCCTTCCTGGAGACAGCTCAGCTGACATTAGATGCTCTGAATGTATAAAGGACACATGTACCATCACCCCTCTCCAAAGCGTATCAACCAAACCATCGCTGAGAACACCACTGACAACCTAGGTGCGAAATGCACACAGTTTTGGTTCCAGGGTCCTTATGTTTTACACTAAACATTGGATTATAAACTGGGCCAGATTGAAAGCTTTGGCGGTGTGCCTTGGAGCTCATTTTCCAGGGCTGGACTTATACCTTTGGTGTAAATAAAGTTAACCATGTGAATTTCACTGGATGTTGCTTTCCCCTACTCCTTGGCTTTAAAATTAAATAAGAACTAAAATGATTTGAACTTTAGTATACTCCTTGGAGGAAAGTCAATGATTACTTCAGCAGACCTAGTGTGCAGTGCATGGAAGGGACTGAAACTAGGTACTGGGCAGTTGTACAACAGAATGTGCAAGTGGGACAAGAAGGGGTTAACTAAATGTAAGGAATTTACAGCAAAATATATTCATTTGGTCATCCCTCACCAGACTTGGTTACTCCCAGAAATCCATCCCAAACCACCATGAATAATCTGTCAGTCACTAGCAGTGATTATTGTTATTTCCAAGTGACTGTTCAGGAGTTCAACTGAAGGTCACTCACATAATTGAATGAAAACATTGATTGGCCAAATGTGAAAAAAAGATGCAAGGGATAAATGATCACAATTTGCTGTGACTAATTTGACAAACACGTTATTTCTCATAATATTGTGCCCGAATCATTTGCAAACTCACACATCTTCACATGTATGATGGCTGTTTCCACTGGTTGTTCATTATAGGATTATGGCAAGAAGAAAAAAATCAGTTCCCAGTTGAATTGTTAATCTGGCAAATAATCAGAATTCAGCCACCCCTAATTTTTCTTCTAACTTTCTTCATTTAGAATGCTTCAGATTTTTTCCATATCACTTACTGGCCTTACTAAGTAAATTAGTGAGTGAGAAGCAAATTGAGAAGGACAAAGTTTGCCCCTGATCTTCTTTTTCACTGTGTATATTAGTGGTCATGGGAAACAGTTCCTAATCACTGACGTAATTAGTCAAATACAAATTACCACTTGGGTTTAGCTCACAATTAACACTGGGGGTGATTTTTTCCCTGCATATTATCATTGTATTAATGAGATCAAGCATTTTTGGCAGAAGACTTGGGCACAGGCCAGTTCCACTTGTTTGACACTATTATATTGTGTTCCCTTGTTCTTTTTGTGTCGTTCACTTTTCCCATCTGTGACCCTGCCACAATGTCTATCTGAGCTCGTTTCAATATCGTTTGGTGATTGGTTCTCCTAGTTTCCTGCTGTTACTATATGCAGCATGGTCAATGTAACTTAAAACCAAGATTCACAAGATACAGCTGCAGCTGTTAGGGTCCTGGTGAAGAGTTTCTGAAGGTGAAAAATTTGGAGGTCTTGAATACCAGTTGCTTGTAAGGAGTATCCTAGAAGTGTTTGTCAATTGTTCTTCTAGGGAAATGAGTTAGCATATTCTCACTTCATCTTTTAGGACCTGGCTTGAATCCAGCACAGACCAATAGGATGAAGGTTTTTTTTTCCTTCTGACAGCTTATCAGGTTCCAACTAAAATACATTTGGGCAACCTCAACTCAGTTCGGCTTGGCGTGAGTCCACAGAGAAAATCCTCTAATTGAGCACAAATTGGCATGAAAAATCATTATCTCACTCAGGTTGGCAATGAGGGCAGCTGGAGTGGGAAACAGACAAGTTTATACTGGAGCCGTAGGGGGTGCTCTGTTGAGATTTGGGTTATGGCACATTACTAAGTCAGAGTAAAAGGGATTTCTGCAGTGTCCTGATTTGGGGCTGTCTGATGCTGACAATGAATGGTTTCTGAGTGTGCGCACACACAAAAAAAACATTTTTTTCCTTGTTAGTGCATAGCAATGCATGGTCTATAATCCATTGCTCGGCTGTGTTGCTTCGTCACGACTGGACTCTGTTAAGAGTTGACAGGTGCATCCTTATCACCTGCAGCAAAGGATTGAGGAAACCAAAAGCCTCTCCATTGTTTTAAAATTTACGTAACATTCCTAAAACCAGATTGTCTCAGAGTTTAATAAGCAGCTTTGCTGCTAGCTAATTGATAGGAGCTTTTGAAATAATCCAGTATATGACACTATACCAGTTGTAAATATAACAGGCAATTCTTTTTCAAAGTTCAGTTATTACACTTGCTGAACAAAAATATTTACTTATCAAGGGAACAATGCCAACACATGTTTTCTATGAACAATTCACTTCAGGAAATTATAGTACATTATATATAGTATTTAAATAAAAGATTTCATCTCTGTCTCACAGCAGGTATCCTGTGTCTTTTTTTGCCCACAGCAATATCAGTAGAAACAATCACCTGCAAATGGCGCTCCTCTTTCAGGCTCGAAACAATGCACTTATTATTTATGGCAATTTCCTAGCCACACACTATTTAGAAAACAATGTGGCCATTTTGCGAGCCAGTTACTTTCAATCAGCCCTTCCCTGGAGAACAGTGATTTTTTTCTCTTTCTTCCTTACCAATAAAATTTCAAACCATCCGTATTATGAAAAATGTAATAATAATTTGATAGAGTTTTGAAGTAAATATCATAAAGTCGGCACTGGGATTTAATACTGCACAGCAAGTCCATCATGTTTCCATAGCTATGTCAAAAGGGGTAAGGCTGCATTGATTTTAACTCCTCTGTGGTGCAGGTCAGCCCTGCACATGACAACGGAGATAGCTTTGCAGATAATCTGCACAAATGTTTGACTGAAACAAAATAAGTACAAGACAGGGAGAGGTACAATGTAGCTTTCTTCAAAGTGTTCAGGCAGAATGATGGTTAATGGTAACCTCCAGGGAACCAGAATTTCTACCCTAGATAGTTCCCTCAGAGCAAATATTTGTGTTTCAAAACTGTTTACAAGTTAGTTTCTTTACAGAATATCATGAATGTAGAATTACTCATTGGTTCTTATATTTCTTGTGTCTCCATCCCTTTTGACACGGGGATGTTCATAACATATGTGAAATTAGGAGGTGTGCTCGCCATATGCAGACCATGTTCAGGAGACAAGCTAGATTAGTAAATAATAGGTAAATAAGTGGCTAAGAGCTTGTTATAAGTATATTAAGGCTGGTTACAAACACAGCTTGCTTCAATGTCAAGTGTTGGGTCCTCTTTTTGGTTGGATAAATAAATTACATACATGTACATACATGCATTATAGAGGTGGGAGTTGACAGAGCAAGGCTTGCAAATATATGAAGAAAATGAACTCACTTTTATATAATACCTTTCTGCATCCCTGAAAAACAAACCAGTGTATTTAATGTAGAATTAATTGCACTGTGCTGTTACTCAGTGGTTTGTGAATAAACACATGAGCCATTTTCTACACAGCCGGGGCTTTCAAACAAGAATGAGATAAATCACCACTCATTCTGAGTGAGGATTGTTAGCCAAAATATCAAGAGTATTTTGGGTCCTTTTCAAGTAATGCAAAGTAAATTTAGATCCACATCTGCCACTAGAACAGGCAGATGGTAACCTCACTGATTACAGCTAACGGATACTCCTGCAGTACCAAGGGAGTGCTGTATTGTCAGAAGTGCTGCCTTTTGGATAAAAAGTTAAACCAAGGTCCTGCATGCTCCCTCCAGTGGGTGTAAATAATGCATCTTTTAAAGAAGAGCTCTGGAATTAGCCTGGTGCCCTTGCCAACAATTATTCCTCCAGTACAGTTAAAAGTGGTTTTCTGGTCAAGGTCACCTTGCTGTTTATGTATTAATTGGCTGCTACTTAAATACTGCAAGTACTTCAATGGCTAATAAGTATTTTGGGATATTGCAAAAGACTGCAGTTAAATGTATATCTTTCTGTCTTTTATACGTGTTGTTATGAACAAAAACACAGCAGCCATTTTGTACGTAGCTAGATCCTGCAGACAAGATGTCAGAGGTTATAGACTAACCATATAGAACTAGTCTGACAGGCATGAATTGTTACCTTTCACCCAATGCTCACTGCAGGCTTCAACTAAAAATTAGTGTGTGGTCAAAACCAAGCAGGACAGACCTGTTGTCACCTTTGAAAGGTATGTGTTATTTATTAATCCTTCCTATCCATTTCAATTAAAAGCTTTCAGTGGGTCTCTCCAGATGCCATTTGAAATGTGCATCAATAAAAATTGTCAGGGTTAAAGGAGCTCTCTATTAATTTTAGACTCCGGTTATTCCACCTAATTATCATGCTACTAAAGGAAAAACATAGAGGATGGTCTGGAATTTCCCAGTAAGTTAGCCATCACCTTTATGGCATTATTTTGAATGGGGGTACCCAACCGTGAAACAACCTATACGGAAAATGTTCCAACACCCACAGACACATGGAAGCATTTAAAAGAGCTACATGAAAACAATATGCAAATTGCCTTCCCTCTTTCAGTCTGCAGCAGACTCATCAGCTGCCTCCAATACAAAATTTAAACTGAATAATGCTAACTTTCACGTACACCACACAAAGGAATCCTTTAGGGCTTTTGGTCCCTTGTGACATCCATGGAGCACTTTAACTATCACTATGAATTAGTGTAAGGCCTGGTAATGTACCTTTAAATATGTGAGGCCTTTGAAGGCAGTTAGAGGTCAAGTCCATAGCCATATAAAGTACAACCTTTGAACATTTATTTTCACTTACCACTCCGGCAGCTGAATTGGCACGCAAATGTGGTGTATTATTTCACCATAACTTTTCAGCTTTCAAATTATTGCAGTCATCAATTTACTCAACAGCATAAAAAAGTTTCCCATAGTATAATAAAACATAATAAATATTGGTACTGAAGTGACAATGGTATTTGAATCTGTTTTTCTACAATGCAAAACATTGAGTTGGGCTGTAAATAGGTTTCCAAGCCATTCTATACTGTTATTTAGGAAGTGTAAGACACCACGGCATTGTGCTTCTTTGGATCTGAGAATTAGATGTTCATTTTTATACTGCACAGCAGGCATGGCGATGACAGTTAAACATACAATGGAATTCTAGGCATGCAAGAATGGCAAGGAACCAGAAAGTCCTGTTTAATGTACAAGAAGCAATGCATGAACAGGCTTTCCCGGCCCCTCACATGTGCACTGCATTCCCAAATAATGTGCACATAACCCCAGATAGACCAACACTGACGAAATGATACACAGCACAAAACAAGCTATTTTCTTTGGAGATAAAAAGCTGTCATAACAGACTAGTATCAACATGTCCTTAACACAGGTCAGTACATCACTTGGCCATGTTATAGCTCTGCCTGTCTGATAGTAGGGAAGAATGTCTGGATGGGTCAGAATGAATGTGCCTGCTTAGTCCAGACATGTCATACGGCTAGACACAGCACTGACAGAGCCCTTGACCTTTCTGACTGACCTGCTTAATAAAGTGACCATTTCTGGTTACAGACAAAAATACTTCCAGCCCATTCCCAGTTTCCCCTCTTGGGTCTCTGCAGCCAGATGTGTGTTTCTATCATTGGAGCGTGAAGATAAAGAGGACAGTGCAAAGAACATGCCATTCAAAAAAAAAGCCTGGCCGGCTTTCAGTGACCAAGGTCACGTTGTCTGCAATGTATTCACTGCCATTTGAAAGCATTATTAGATCGATGGGCCTGCCTTTACTGAAGACAAATAAACCAAAAAGAAAGATAAGATTTCACAACTGCCCTGTAGGATCCTATTAATCCCGCACACTGTTGTGAAGAGTATATATTATTAACTGTTTATGACCAGTCTACACTGCCTGGAGGGACTTTTGTATTCTCTAGTGTAAAAATTGCTTTGTTATAAATTAGCACAATTTATTGTATTTACAAAAATTAAATTGTTAGAACATAATTTATATTTCTTGAAGACTTGGAGATTATAAACTTAGCACCAATTGACAACATATTTTCACAGAATGAATTACTTAGAGTACAAGGTGTAATTAAGATCAAGAAACAAATCTCTGAGTAAAGTGACCTGGCGTTTCCTTTCTTTCCAAAGCCATAATTTGCTTTAGTATAATTTCTAAAGATTTGCTTTCATATTCTATCAATGCCCCTCTTTGATGTGGCTTAGTTGGACCAGAAACTTTTGCATGAAGGGAAGATTTTAACAAGGGAAAACACCCTCCCAAAGTTAGCTGCTGATACTATGAGGCAATGAGAATAAGACATTACTGCACAGAGAGTGACAATGTCTCTGAACTACTTCAATTCACCTTCCAGTGGCTAGCTACAGCACAGAGACACACAGATAGATGCCTGTGAGTAATTTCCTTGACTTGCTAAGATTTGTATGTATTTCAGGAACAAACTAAGAAAAAGAATGAAAATTATTTTTAAAAAATAAATGAATAAAAAAAAAGATCGAAACACAAAAAATGTTGTTCAAAACAAAATCTGTGCAGTAACAAATACATTTGAATATATTATGTTCTTCCCCATAATTCAATGTTCCTTCAACTCTTACAAGCTTCTAAATTTTCAGAAGTTTGTATTCTCACTGAAAAGCATTTTCAATATAATAATGAGTCAGGAAATGTCCCAGCACACTGAAGCCTGTCAGTGATGATGTAATGCACTCAGGTGCATGCCTTGAAATTAGTAGGCAGGCACGGTAGTGTAGCAGTTAGCGTAATGCTATTACAGCGTCTGCAACCCGGGTTCAATTCCCGCCACTGTCTGTAAGGAGTTTGTACGTTCTCCCCATGTCTGTGTGGGTTTCCTCCCGGTGCTCTGGTTTCCTCCCACATTCCAAAGACGTATGGGTTAGGAAGTTCTGGGAATGCTATGTTGGTGCCGGAAGTGTGGCAACACTTGCAGGCTGCCCCCAGAACACGCAACGCAGAAGATTGTATTTCACTGTGTGTTTCGATGTACATGTGACTGATAAAGATACCTTATCTCATCTCTGCCTCTTAGAAGCAGCGACAAGCAGGTTAGTGGAGAGGGTTCAAGTGCTCAAACTGCTCAATGTCCTCTGTCGCAGTGTCATTTCAGGGTCACGTATGACCACACCGAACACACCCTTTACAACTAACAAAAGCTATGGCTGCAAGAAGCAGGTGTATGTGGCCCCATGCGTCAATAGGTGGACCTCACCAAAGGTCATCAAATCCCAATTGATCCCACTGGACTCTTTGGTAAAAGAGAAATGCTGGAAGCAAACCACTGACCCTTTGTTCCAACCAGACTTTGGTTGCCTTAAATGGAATGGGACCACCACACTAATTTAGCAATGGTGACTATCCCTCGTTATCTCTGTGGATGGCAATTCCAGTCCAGCTGCAGCCCATCCTCATTTGATCACAGCTTCAAGGCCTGAGCAGAAGGACCATTTCACTTTTGGGATCTCCACCCTGCTGACCGCTCTCTGCAAGTCCCATTCACCAATCACCTACAGAATCATAGAGTCATACAGCACAGATACAGGCCTTTTGGTCCAACTGATCCATGCCATCAAAGATTCCCATCTAAGATAATCCCATTTGCCAGTGTTTAGCCCATGTCCCTCTAAATCTTTCCTATCTATGTACCTGTCCAAGTGCCTTTAAAATGTTCTTAATGTACCTTCCTCAACCTCATTCCATATACGGACCACTCTCTGCCCCTCAGGCTCCTATTAAATCTCTCCCCTCTCACCTTAAACCTATGCCCTCCAGTTCTTGATTCCCCAACTCTGGGAAAAAGACTGTGCATTTACCCTGCTATGCCCCTCATGATGTTACACACCTCTGTAGGATCACCCCTCATTCTCCTATACTCCAAGGAATAAAGTCCCAACCCGCTCAACCTCTTTCCATAACTCCGTCCCTCAGGTCCCGGCAACATCCTTGTAAATCTGCTCTGCACTCTTTGTAGCTTATTGCCATCTTTCCTATCGCAGGGTGACCAAAACTAAACTCTATATTCCAAATACGGCCCCAGGACACTTGTGCTTGAAGATGATGTCGACTCCCAGTTATGCATCTCAGTTTTAAAATGCGCATCCTTATTTTTTTCTTCTTCCTTGGCTTCATCCTTCCCATCTCTGTATGCTCCATCCTTCTGAACCACTGTGATAACTATGTTCATCTAATTCAGACTTCCTACATCCCTTTGATCCACCACTGGCAGTGATGCCAGCTGACCAAGACCTGAATCACAACAATTCCTCCCAACCTCTCCATCCCACCACCACTCTCCTCCTTTAAGGCACACCTAAAACCATTAGTTCTTTGATGTCTATTCATTGTCTGCCCTAATATCCCTTTTGTGCTGTTGTGCTGTATTTTGTGCAATAACATTCCCGTGAAGCTCCTTGGTAAGTTTTGCTCTGATAAAAACACTTTAATGGAGTGAATCAAGTAAAATTTAACACTGAGAGCAAGACATTAGTCACCAGTGTATTATCCAGGCTGGCGTTATGTATCTAATGGCAGACAACTTAACTGCAGCATCATGGATGCACCTGATCCTGGCTACACTGAATGTTTATTCCAGTACAATTAACTGCAAACTATAATCAGTAGCAGAGGGTCTTGTTGGTTTTCCCCTGCCCACTCTGTGGTGAAAGGGAACACATGGAGTTATCCATCAGTCGAATAAAACAGACCAGGAAATGAGCTCCTGACTCTCAGTGGTCTTAACCACTCACAACCTAATTAGCTGATCCTCAAGGGAATTCAAATGGTATTTTTCTCCCTCTGAAAAGAGCAAACAAAGTTGTCTTTTCGATCCACTTACACCATTTGTTCAATGGCCTACTGAATGATTCTGACTATGATTCTTTAACATGACTCCAAAAAGAAAGGCATGTATCGATATAATGCCATTCCCAAAGTAATAGAACAACTGCCTCCCCACCAACCACACCACCCCACCCCACCCTTCACTTCCCCAGCTTGTAGGACAGAGGTACCCACGTTAACATTTACAATAGGGAGGGATTGAATTACCACCTGACTAGGGATTTAGTAAGTGACAGGAAACCAGAATTCCTTATTCTGCAATGACACACATTTACTGAGGTAGAGAAATTACGCTCCTGACCATCTCTGGGGTCCGATAAGGCACAACTTCTGCAGACTGACCTGATCACCCTTCTGTGACCATAGGGCTCTATTGGCTGAGAGATTTTACTTTTAAGATAAAAACCTACTCACCATTAACAGCTGAAATTACGGCTTCCTTTTTGACAACATTGCTCCTCCTCCTCCTCCTCCTCCTCCTCCTCCTCCTCCTCCTCCTCCTCCTCACACCTGACAAAAGAGGACATTCTTCTATCTCCTCTGCCTGGTCTATTAGCTGCTTGGTACAATTCTAGTTTGGTCTAAACTCACAATCTTAAATTACATTACAGGTTTTCAAATGCTCTGATAGTTTCATGGAATTATATAGTTACTATGGGATTACATTTCAGGTGAGAAAATACAAACCCCACTTCTGTTTCTTTGTTGAAATGAGTGAACCATATATTGACATGAAATGCTATATGTACACAAACCAGCTCTTCACACCCTTAGGAGTTCCAGTTGTAGCAGTCATTTGTTTGTTTAGATAGCTGTAGTGCTCTTCTAATTTTTTTTTAAATAGCTTCTGACTTTTCACACTTCCAAAGACTTTGAGTACGGAGACCAAACATTTGGAGTCTATTTATTTCTGTGTTGTGAATATTATAGAGTCATGCATCATCAAAAAAGCAGAGCAGATCAGAGAGGTAAAGATGGTGAAACTTTACAAATGTAAATCTCTCTCTCTCTCTTTCTCCCTCTCTCCCTTCTGACAGTTTGTATACTTGCAGAGCCTTCTGTTCTCTTATGGCATGCTGGTATATTAAACTTTTCATCAGGATCAGGATATGTGGGCTACAAAATGCCCCTACTGCATTGCTATTTGTCTGTTAATGTAGGTATATCTAACCATTTTTCCTGCAGGTATGACTACAAGCTGAATGACAGGGCTCCTTTTAACTCAACTGGCAGGCAAGGTGCGCCCCTTGAAAAATAATTTATGTTACCAGATCTATTGATTAGCAGAATAACAATCTTCGGAAATCTCACACCAGTGCCCACATTTTGCATTGGATGGTCAAAACAGCCATCATTTTTTTCTACATTATTAGGGCTTTCATTTTAGAAAACAGCATTCCTTTGTTGGATTTCCATCAAGGCACCTCTGCTTACAAGAAGTGAGTTCTCTTTCATTCATTCAAAGGTAAGCTTGGGGAAAATGGTATAGAAAAAAAAATGACTGCAGGACTGTTTGCAAAAATAAGATTATGTTAGGATCTGTCAGTTGAAAGGAAATTTGACAGTTTGTTTAGTAGAAATTTTATATGAGGCTTTGTAACTGCCCCATACAGGTTGATTGTTCAAGGCCAGCATCAATGGAACACAGTTTACAGTAAAAAAACATATTCCAATTGAAAAGAAGAAATATTTGTTTTTAACAGCTGAGGAAAAAATGCCCAAATTCTGACCACACAACACCTGTTATTTGGGAAAGACAGAGGCCATGTGACTTTTGTCTCTGACGCACACAAGCATATTTCCAACAAGATATGTACCAGCCATCAAACTGAGAAAAGGATTGAGTCATGTGATGCTTTTGTTGGGCAGAACTGCATGGTCGGCTGATCATGGTCACATTCAGTGTGTAATATTGATGGTACCATATTGGAACGCAGTGATGAAGCTAAGGCCCAGTGAAGGATCAGTACTCCCGATGTGTCTGCCTGTTGCTGCAGAGACATTGCCTCCATTGTAGCTGGCATGGTGCCAAGCCACGTCCATACCATTTCCTGAACTTCTGCTTCCAAACCATTTTCTTCCCTCTCTGATCTAGGAGAGGGTTTCACTTGTCTCCACCTTACACATTCAATGGATCATCCTCCACATTTTCTGACATCTCCAACATGATGCCGCCAACAAATGTATCTTCTCTTCCGTACTCATTCAGCACCTCAAAAGGACCTGTCCCCCCATAGCACTTGAATTCACTTTGTCATCTCCACCAATACACTCCTCTTCCCAAGCCACCTCCTGTAAAACCACAGGAAATGCCAACACCAATCCTTCTACTACCTCCCCACCACCCAAGGCCAAGCATCTTTCAAATTAGCAGACTTTATTTGCTGTTCATGGTGTGATCTTGTTTACATTGGGAAGTCCTTCTGTGATTGGAAGAGTGCTTTGCGGAACACATCTGTTCAGTCCGCAAGCACGAGCTCAAGCTCTCAGCCTCCTGTCACTTCAGTTCTCCAGCCCACTCCCACTGACCTCTCTGGCCAATGGGCACCTGCGCACTTGCAAGACACAAAGAACAGCACCTCGCCTTCTGACAGCATAATGAACCTTCTGGACTCAACACTGAGTTCAACAAATTCAGAAAAATAAACATTTCCAGCAATTCAGATTTCTAGCATTTGCAGCATTTTCTTTTTTTTACTTTCAGGCAATCAGTCTGCTTCTCCAATTTACAATGATCTTTTCTTATTTGTCCCATTACCACCTTCTTTCACCTTACACCACCATTTGTTTTGTAATGTACCTACCACTGTCCTTTCCTTTAGGCCTCTGCTTGTCTTCATCTTTTTCTGCATCTTAAAATGTGTTTATCTATGACAATTCACTATTCTGATGAAAGGCTATCAGCCTGAAATGTTTCTCTCTCTCCAGTCACTGCCTGTTCTCCAGAGCATTTACTGATTTTTTTTTTGGTTTTATTTCTGCAATATGCATCTGATATATATGATTTAGTGTCCATTCCCCTTGGGCTAATGCATGGCAGAAGAACACAGAAGAGGAGGGGATCCTGTTCGGAGACAGGTAGAGGAGGATTGGAACAGTTCTCCAATGTATGCTTCAATGTGTAAGCTATATGTGATTCACTAAGAACCTCCTCATGCTGCAGCAACAACTTCATCCACATAGCAGGGTGAGAATCAATTTGCCAGTGATTGTTAAAGTGACCATCACTACAATGTATTGAGTTTCTCCTTGGCTGGAACTGGAGGTATCAGCAACCTTTCATAGTTTGCAAGACACTATTGAATAAAAGTGGAGTTAGGGGTTCACTCTACTCTAAGAGAGCTATATGCAGTTTACCCTTGCTGGAGAGCTGCTATATGCAGTTGATCCTTGCTACAGAATACACACAACTGATGTGAGCTTTCTCAGCTGCACAGTGCCATTGATTGTGAACTAAGAGGTGATCTGTAACAAGAAAAGAGTCCACTTCGTCATTTTCCATCTGGCGGGTGACCATCTGCAGCAGGTCAGGCAAGTCGGTGCCCGATATCGTGCCGGTAGTCGTGATTTCAAGGTCGTCCATAGTCCCATCTGTAGGTGATCTGTTAGGCAACATGGGCAGTCCATTACCATGTGGCCCTTGAGAATGGTGCACAACCCTTGGTCATCAGGATGACGGGGATTTGAAGAGAGACACACTGCTGCCAATTTCAACACAATGGGATGGAACATTGGCAAGCCACTGCCTGGGCTGCTCTGAGGGAGGTTTGCAATACTCAGCAGAGCAGGCTACAAGGTTTGTTGGAACCTATTGAATGTTGTACCACATTTAAATCATGAGAACTCAACCTTTGACGCCTTATGGGAAGGGAAGAGGGGTGGAGTGGGAAAAGGAGGAATGGGAAGAGGGATGAAGCGTGGCCGGTGTCTTTCTGGCTGAATTGTCCATGTTGTTATCAAACACGACTCCAGTTTTTCATTCACCAGCTGTTCCCTTTTCTCCTTTCCTTTGTTCCTGGCCATTGACTGATCATAATGCCGAGATCAAAGTCAACACACAAACAAAATTATGAGCAGATTTTCTACAACAAGCCTGCCAAATACCATTTATCCAGTCATTCTCTTGGTGTCTGTCTTCCACACACCTTTTCCTGTCTGCATGCAGTGGCACCCAGTGCCTGGAGCACAGCTGATGGAAGGCAGCTGCCTTGAGGTAGGGCACTGGGTCTGGAACTTGTAGCTGCAGGTCAAACCATCTGACCACAAATGGCAAGTCTAGATTGCTTGGATTACAGCCAATAGCAAGGACACTGGAACAGTGGAATTGTTGGATCAGAGTCAACCTGAGAGAGAGTAACAGTTGTGCCTTGTGGAACCACAGGCACTCTCCTAGAGCGATGATTGCACAGTCTTGGAGGAGACATTGCCAATCTGCCATGAGAATTGCAAGCCCTGGAGCTCTGGTTCCACAGTGTGAATTGAATTGAACTGGTTTATTATTGTCACTTGTACTGAGGTACAGTGAAAAACTTCTTTTGCATACTATTCATACAGATCAATGCATTACACAGTGCATTGAGGTAGTGCAAGGTAAAACAATAACAGAACGCAGAATACAGTGTAACAGCTACAGAGAAAGTGCAGTGCAGGTAGACAATAATGTGCAAGGTCATAACGAGGTAGATTGTGAGCTCAAGAGTCCATCTTGGTGGTACGTGCTTTCAGGCTTTTGTATCTTCTGCCCAATGGGAGAGGGGAGAAGAGAGAATGTCCAGGGTGGGTGGGGTCTTTGATTATGTTGGATGCTTTACTGAGGCAGCAAGAAGTATAGACAGAGTCCATGGAGGGGAGGCTCACTTCTGTGATGTGCTGAGCTGTGTCCACAACTCTCTGCAATTTCTTGCAGTCCCGGGCAGAGTAGTTGCCATACCAAGCTGTAATGCATCCAGATAGGATGCTTTCTATGGTGCATCAATAAAAGTTGGTGAGGGTCAAAGTGGACATGCCAAATTTCTTTGGCTTCCTGAGGAAGTAGAGGCGCTGGTGAGTTTTCTTGGCTGTGGCATCTATGTGGTTGGACTAGGACAGGCTATTGGTGATGTTCACTCCTAGGAACTTGAAGCTTTCAACCCTCTTGACCTCAGCACTATTGACATAGACACCATCCCCGCTTCCTGAAGTCAAAGATCAGCTTTGCTGAGACTGAGGAAAGGTTGTTGTCATGACACTATGCCACTAAGCTCTCTATCTCCCTTCTGTACTCTGACTCATCGTTATTTGAGATACAGCCCACTATGGTGGTATCATCTGCAAACTTGTAGATGGAGTTAGAGCACAATCTGGCCACACAGTCATCAGTGTTGAGAATAATCATGGCAGAGGTGTTGCTGCCTGTCCTTACTGATTGCGGTCTCTTGGTCAAGAAGTCTAGGATCCAATTGCAGAAGGAAGTGTTGAGTCCCAGGTCTCGGAGTTTGGTGATGAGTTTACTTGGAATTAAAGTATTGAAGGCGGAGCTGTAGTCAATAAACAATAGTCTAATGTAGGTGTCTTTACTGTTGATATAAACAGGAGCAGGTACACCGCCCCCTTTCCTGAAGTCAATGACCAGCTCTTTAGTTCTGCTGACATTGAGGGAAAGGTTGTTGTCATGACACCATGCCACTAAGCTCTCTAGCTCCTTCCTGTACTCCGACTCATTGTTATTTGAGATACAGCCTACTAGGGTGGCATCATCTGCAAATTTGTAGATTGAGTTAGAGCATAATCTGTCCATGTAGTTGTGAGTACATAGGGAATAGAGTAGAGGGCTGAGGACGCAGCCTTGTGGGGCACCAGTGTTGAGGATAATCACGCCGGAGGTGTTGCTGGCTGTCCTCACTGTTGGTCAGTAGCCCACATGGCAGGTTCTGGAGAGCCCACAGCACCACCCAGTTGTGTGGCTTCAGCTCCTACTGCTACAGAAGCCGAGAACACGGCCATCAAGTGCTGCATCACAGCTGGGTCTGCCAAGGTACTGATGGAACTACCGTCACATCCATAATGAAAAGAATGAGCGCCAGGTTCTGCACAAAGCCCTGTGCAAGGTTGGTGCTGTCTCTCTCCACACTCACTGGCTTATGCCAAATCTCCAAGCAGTTTGTTGTGCATATCGATCAGCCCTCTTGAGTGCCTGTCCCACCAAAATCTTCACCCATCCCCCACAGCGAGAAGGAGTCTTCATGTTTATTTATGCCTCATGCCTGGCCCCATCGTTCTTTTTGCCATTTAATCTCTACTGCTTCAACCTTATCACAACCCTTCTCTTTTGTTCTTCCCTCCCCTCCATGCTCTATTTACCTTGGATTTGTTGAAAGCCGGAACCTTCCCCAGTTCCGATGGAGGGTTATCAAATTGAAACGTTAACATTTTGACAGATGCTGCCTGTTGAATCTTTGCAGCATTTTCCTCTTTGTTTAAGGGCTCCTCTGATATACCACCCATGTGACAAGGATGAAAACTGCAGAGAACTGGACCAACAGATCAATAGACAAGCCCCGCCATCCTGGGAACTGCACCTGATCGAGTGTGGGAACTCCCTCATGTCTGGACCACACTAATCAAGACCAGAAAAGAGCTAAATGATCCTGCTGAGGTTTCTTAAAAATCATGTCCTTTAACTTCTGAAATATCCCAAAGCTTGTCGAATGAAAGGTGCCACCCTTTGGCTCATAGGCAATACACATTATTTCTTAAAGGCCCTAAACCTTACCTAAACTAAAGCAATCAAATTGGTCCCTTTCAAAGCTAGGCAGCTGCAGCTACATTTTTGTTTATTTGTCCTGGAAAGTACTAGGTACACCTCAGATAGGTCAGTTGTGAGTCACTGTGTTATCTGGGGCCAGATCAAAATTATTTGAGAGGTCTTTGACCTGAAAAGTTAATTCTGTCTGCCTGTCTCTCTCTCTCTCTCCCTCTCTCTCTCTCTCCCTCTCTCTCTTGCCACATGTGTGACCTGACCCACTGAGTATTTCCAGCATTTTTTATTTTTATTTCAGACTTATTTGCATAACTATTGCAAAATTCATCATATTGAATCAAATATGAAAAATATGATCAGAAGAGCAAAGATGGCTGCTGTTACTTGAATGGTGCCAATAAATCATAGAAAGTTCTTATTAAAACTACGTGGCAGCTTTTATTTATGATTCTGGCAGAATTAATCATCAATTTTTCTGGGATCAGGTATCAGGAAATTCCAAGCTGAGATAATGATTTGAAAAACAGAATTCTCAATTGCACAAAAGCGGACCAGAATGATGATTTTTACTATTTATCAAATGAGTGCAATCTACCACATGAACTATTAATTTCTTATAAATAATAAATTAGAAATATAAATGGTGTATAATCTCCTGATTGTTCCTCCTGTACTATGAAGCGAGCCCCCCAGTGGCAGAGCTGGGAATGTCAAAGGAGAGGAGGTAATGGGACATGCAGGGTAGGTGAGCATCAGCCAGTAAGACACAAGGCTAATGATGGGGCACAATTTTAATTCCTGCTGGAAATATGCCTAGGTGAGCAATGTGCTCATCTGGGCAGGTTTGCTCAACTTTAACAGCTTCATGCTTCTTGATAACTGCAGAGCAGAAATACTGGGGCAATTCCTGCCCATCCGGTGGAGGTGCACTGGTCGGGAGACACGACACATGACACGTGGCCAGGAAAGAAATACCGAATGGGGAAGGCGGGAGGAAGCCTGGCATCAGGGCATAAGGGAGGCAAGATTTCCTTGTTGGGAGAGATGTGGGGGTTGGCCAGATTGAAAAATATCCGGGCTCCTCCAGGGCCAGAAGGAAGATTATTGTATTGGTATTGGTTTATTGTTGTCATTTGTACCGAGGTACAGTGAAAAACTTGTCTTACATACCGATTGTACAGGTCCATTCATTACACAGTGCAGTTACACTGAGGTAGTACAGAGTGCATTGATGTAGTACATGTAAAAACAATAACAGTACAGAGTAAAGTGTCACAGCTACAGAGAAAGTGCAGTGCAATAAGGTGCAAGGTCACAACAAGGTAGATAGTGAGGTCAGAGTCCATCTCATCATATAAGGGAACCGTTCAATAGTCTTATCACAGTGGGGTAGAAGCTGTCCTTAAGTCTGGTGGTATGTGCCCTCAGGCTCCTGTATCTTCTACCTGACGGAAGAGGGGAGAAGAGAGAATGACCCGGGTGGGTGGGGTCTTTGATTATGCTGAACAAACAATTTACCTTGCTCTGTCTCATTGTTGAGAGCTATTTGCCCAAATGTGGAAAGGACGGCCACTGCCTCACCCAGGCCTCAGGTTTAAGTGACAGAATCAGTGCCCAACCTGCACATTTAAAGAAGGCCTCAGCTGCCAGGGAGCGCTGGGGTGGTGGCAGCGAGCAGGTGGCCTCCTTCTGGTTAACCTGATCAGATCAGGAAAGGAGTGATGAACGTACTTCTATTGTGGTGAACCCGACCCCACCTCTGCCTGCTCCAGGCCTGTTTTCTGCAAAACAGAGGGAGTTAAAATGAAACCCTTTGAGTCAGTCACATGCTGACAGCCCTGGAGAGCAACACCACTCACACACAGCGATTCACAACATCTCAAGAATCCCTTTCAAAATATATCACTTCTTGTTTTCAGCACAGACTTTGTTTTAGATTAAGTATTGTTTTGGGTGCATTTTACATTAGTAAAAGGGCCTTGAACATACTGACTCAGGTCTCATGGAGTTAATATCAATTCATTTTGTTGTTGTATCCCTAAGCAGAGATGTTGAATTTCTATGCAATGCTATATTACATGAGGATAAAAGGAACAAAGAGGTGAAGGACAGCAACAGCACAGTGTCTTAATCAGATGCAGATGAGCTGAAGAGCATCAGAGCATCAAATCCCTGCTCTATAGTATTGTACGTTTTTTTAGTCAGCTACAGGAATGGCTGAGATAGATTTGGGGCTTTATTGAAAGATCATATGGGATGACTGCAAAATCCCATTACTTGTTGATTAAGTATTGATCCCCTCAGTATTAACAAGATAGCTAATGTGGACTGACCCCTGAGACCAGTGGTTGGGAAAAAGGCAATTTACTAAAATAGGCAGGGAGATGAATAGAGGGCGACTGGAGCTGTTGTGGCTCCAAGCTCGGTTAAAATGTCACACTCAGTACTGCAGATCAATGCTCACTTTATTTCCCTGCAACCATCTTATTACCATCATGAAGCTGCCTCCTTTGATGGTTTTTAATGACCCTCTGATCCACGTGCTCCACACAGACAGTGGTCTCAACTCGGAGAAGGCAAAGCCTTTTTTATGATGGAGTGCTTGAAAACGTGACACTGCCAGCGCAAGTGCAGCTCTGAGACACATTGGGTCAGTGTGCTGCTACTCTGCTCTTTCACTCCACATAATTACCCCAGGAGCTCGAGTACCACAGAACACAGCCTCAAGATTCTTGTTTCTTGTTTTCCCCTAATATAGTTCTAAAGGAGAAAAATAAGTTAATCCTGTTGGATCTGTTTGCAGTGAAGAGCTAGCATGAATAAATTGAATAATGAAATAAGAGACCATACAGTGCTAACTAGAATGTAAAAATGATTTTCTTTTTTTCTGCAATAAAGCAAACAGTTACTGTATAATTAATGTAAAGCTTCCCACAGTTTACTGATTAGCTTGTGATAACTAATTTGGAGGATCTATATATTTTTTTCAGGAAACGTCTTCCTTGAGCACTGATTATATATACAGAGATTTGGATCAGGGCTGTAAGGACAAAGCCAGTATGAATCCATCAGGAGTAGTTTGCATATTAACAAATAGTGTGGCTGACAGAGCTACTTGGGTCCAAGGGTTAATCTAAAAGACTGTTGTAAGTCAAGAATGGGTGGCACACAAGTCAATCTTATATGGAATGATATTGGTATTGAATAACGGTGAAGTTGTAATCAGGACATGAATGGAAATTACTAGAAAAAAGACAAAGAAGGTATATAATTAGTAACATAACAGCTCAATGGCAGATGTAGTATCAGATTCTTTTATATATGGTGCTATCCATAAAAGTTTGTTTAAAAAAATCACCTGCCTCATTGCTGTTAATCCTAAAGGATGAATAATCTTTCCAGGTTTCTGATTCTCCACTTACTAGTTGTTGCATAACACAGAACCTTGATGAGTTAACGGTCATTCAAGCTATGGAATATTAATTGACCTCTCCCCTTTACGTCCATCACATGAAACCCCAGATTCAAGCATTGTTGAAACTCAGTTATAAATTTAACATACCTCAGCTGTAACATCTGTGGAAATGGTGCAGCATTTACCTCCAGCTACATGCTGCATGAGGCACCAGAAATAGAAAGGCACATTGGAAATGCAGGTCATGCTTTAACTTCAAGAATTCTTGTATGAACAATAATGATAAAGTCAAATCTATTCATTTTGATTACTCTTTGCAGTAATATTGCAGCAGATTTCAAATGGTTCATGAATTTCAAAGGAAGATGAACATGGGGTATGCTTCAGAATTCGGACCCAGACCAACCCCTCATGCCCAACAGGAAGAGTGCACCTTCTTGCCCGTCACACAAAAAAAATACTGAGGATTATCAAATGACATGTCACTGAATAAAGTGTTATGAACCAGCAACAAAAGAAACACACTGAGTCATGATTCAGTGTTAAAAACTACTTTATTAATAATTACTTATGATAATAAGAAAAGTAAAAGTAAAAATGTTAGAATGTTAGAAGTAAAAATGTTAAACCTTGAACATTAACCCCAAAACTAAACTTGTCATGTGTGCGTGGCAAAGTCCCAAACTCCAAGTCCAGGAATGGTTCTTAAAGTTCAGTTCAGCAAGCCGTAAGGTAAAATATGAGCAAAGGCTTCTTCAACAACCACTGTTGACTGAAGATAAGATGTAGATGTAGAGAGAAAATAGAGACTAATTACGAAATCCAGATGTTCCACGATGGAACACAAACGACACCTCAGTGTTTACTCGGTAGTGACTTCCTCACCCCGAAAAGCATCCGAATTGTGGCCGTCCACACAAATACCTATTTCCCTCCACAGGTTAACGACAAAGTGGACTCCACCAGATTACATCAAATAATCCATACGTGGATTGTAGTGACAGACACATTTATTGTTTCTCATCCATCGATAGAGAAACTAGCAGGCTGGTGTCTCTCTCTCTCTCCTCTCTCTCTCTTCTGACTGACTCCTTCAACAGCTTCATTACGTCCTTTATCTTCTGTTGACATAAGCACACCACACACACACACACACACACGCACGCACGCACGCACGCACGCACGCACACACACCACTATGCCCTATCTTAAAGGGACATTCACCAATAGTAACCTAGTCCATAACAAAAGAATGATATTTTCAGAATAAATAAGACAAAAAAGAATTAATAATATATAGTCTCCATATAAGGGTCTAATGTAAAAAAGTTAAACAAAGAGGTGTTTGGTCTTTAACTAGTTTGAAGTTAGACTTTGATATTTAGGGTGAGGATTTTTTAATGAATGAATTCTACATTTTGACTAAATGCTTTTTGATGAAATATTTTTATGTTGTAATCTTCAGTTGAAGCTTTATTGTGATTGACCTGAACCCATTTTTTTTTATACGGCACTAGCTTTAATTTATTTCAAGCATCCTACTGGAAAAGAAGAAAAAAAGGAGTTAAAAAGCAGATCACAATCCTTGTTATTCAGTGTGCAAGTATTAAAATGGTGTTAGACCTACATACAGGGGGCTCCCAAAGTGTGTGTTCTCTCTCTGAAAATGAATGCCTACAGATTTCTGACATTGGCCAAGTCACAGCATCAATAGTGGCAGGGAGAACAATGGATATCAAAAATGGTTGTAAATCACTTCCATCATTTCAGAGTGTTTGATAAATTTGCACCTAATTCAACAGCTTTCCAGACTTGAAAAAAATTCAAAAATGATTGCACCCACTTATTCAAAACCTTGGAAAAGGAAAGGAAATTCTTCTCTCTCTGGAATAAAATGCTGTCAACTTCCCACAGTGGTAATATACAAGAAAAAAAAGCTTAGTGTATGTGGAATTAGAAAAGTGATATCATGCCTGGTATTCAGTGGCGTATCACACTGGAGATTCTTTTGACTCAAACCCTCTATATCACTACAATTGAAAACTCACTTACATATTCCAAAATCTGACCCTTAACCCCAGTCCATTGTCAATTAAAATCAGATTGCCTTCTTCTCTTTTCATCATTGAGTGCAAATTATTGCAAATCAACTCTTTATCATCTTTAATCAGTTTGTATGAGCAAAACAGATTTCCAGTTGATGTACTCATCTACCAGAATAAGCAAAACCTGCTGCCACAATTTCTCTTTATTTACAGAATTACAAAAATCAGACTAAGAGCTGAGTGTAAGAAGGTTATTCTGTTTGTGGATTTATTTATATATTTGATATCTTGCCTTTCTTTGAACACTTAGTACATTTTAATCAATGGTGCACTTATAACACAATGGTGCAAAAGGAAATGCAGGTGAAAAGTGTGGAGGATGTAAAAGAGGAGTCATCTAAGAACATAGTAATGTTTGCTTAGGTTCTCAAGCAAAGCTGTGTTTATCAACCCATATTAAATTAGTGGGGGGATTGTTCAACAGTTATGTTTGTAGTTTGTATTGTTAGGCACATAAATTTAGCATTGGAGATACAATGTAGTGCATCATTACATCTTCACTGCACACACCTTCTCCCCCAAGACCACTTAATTCCCCTTCCATAACATCACCCATATCTGCCCCTGCTTCGGCTCACCTGTTGCTGAAACACTCACCTGTGCCTTTGTAACTTGTCTATTCTAAAGTGTTCCTGGCTGCTTTTACCATGGTCTCTGTTATTTCAAAACAGTCCTGTGTGGATCCTAACAAATTCCGTCCAGCTTTGTGACTGCTGTCCTGCGCAGAATCCTGGACCAGCTGTGCCTCAGGTTTCAAATTCACCAACTTATTTTGGAATCCAGGTGGGAGCTAGTCCCTGCCTATCCCCATAAGTTATTCAAGTCTTTGCAACCTTCTGACATGTTCACCTCCTCCAATTCTCAACTCTTGCTCAGTTCTGATTATAAACGTTTCATCATTGGCCGTGGTGCCTTTTACTACTTTGGTCCTAAATTATAGAATTCTTTTCCTTCCCCTATTCCTGCCTTTCTTCTCTTAAGATAACCCTTAAGAACTAGCTGTTTAATCATGGTTTTAGTCACAGCCTAGTACCTCATTGAAGCTCAGTGCAACCCTCATGAATTGTTCCTTGGAACATTTTACCACAGCACCACTATGTAAATGAAAATTGTTTACACAAGAGACTGCAGATGCTGGAATCTGGTACGACAAACCATCCACTGGAGGAACTCAATGGGTCGTGCAGCATCTGTGGGTGGGGGGGGGGGGGGGTTGGTGGGGGGAGGAATTGTTGGTTTCGGGGCAGAACTTTACATTTCAGACTTTATTGGAATGGAACAATTGTAAAATACCAGAGGAATAGTTGCTTTAGGAGATAAACCTGTCTTATAGGCAATGCAGTGAAGGTTTACTTGTTTCAGGAAGTTGTCTAATGAAGAAAGATCGAGCAGTATGTACTCTCTGAAATGCAGAAGAATGAGAGGTGATCTTATTGAACTGAGAAAGCCTGACAGGGTCAATGCTGTGAAGATAATTCTAAGTGGTAGAATCTTGTATGGGGGGCATGGTCTCAAGAGAAGGGCTTGCCCACTTAATGCTGATAAGAGGAAGATTTATTTTCTTGTTTAGTTAGAAATCTTTTAAATTCTCTGTTCATTAAGTATACTCAAGGATGAAACAGACTTATTTTTCTGCCATGAGGCTATGGGGATTGGGCAGGAAAATGGAATTGAGGCCAAAGATCAGATCAACAATTATCTACTGAATGGAAGAAAAGGCTTGATGCTCCTGTTTCTTGTGTTCTTGTTTTCTACAGATGGTACAAAGTTATACTGGTGGCTCTGCACTCTTTCATGAAGGATTGGCTGAATTTCCATATGTAAAATTGGGCATTAAAATGTGTGCAATTAAATACTTAAACAGTACAGTTCCTGACATTATTAATGAGCAAATGGGACCCTTATGCTTCTCACTGACAATAAAATGTTGTTGAGAAGACTATTTTTCAGCCTTAATTTTAAAGTTAAAAATGCATTTTGCATTTAAAACACAGCTTTACTGCAGTCAGTGTGAATCTATCTCCCCATGTTGAAATCCAAAAGCCATGTTTTGTTTTCTGATTTTCGATATTGTCAATTCTCCTGAGGCCAGTTTCCACTTTTACCAAATACTTCAAGTTGCACATGACCCTCTTAAAATCAGAGGGAAGCCAAAGTCACTTTTCAGCTATGTATCATGAGTAATACAACAACTTTATGATAATGATGATTCCATATAATATTATTTTTGACTTCCTGTAACAGAAAAGACTTGCTTTCATAAGTTTAGGATATTCCAAGTGCCTTCCATCCAATCAAGCACTTTTGATGTGCAGTTACTGTTGTGGTATTTAATATCTATTAAATTTCCACATCATTATGCCCAGAGGTGTCCTCTTGCCCAGTCCTTCTCTATCTTCTTTGAACCCTCCACAGCCTACTGTATCATCCCCTTCCAACATCTCTCTGTCCTTCAGTTCCTTTGGACTACACTTGAACATAGCTTCATTGTCTACTCTTACCGTTCCCTCACATCCAGTTCTCCAATGATGCCTTGTCATCTTTGCTTTCTTCCTGTCGAGCGCTCACAGGTACAAAGCATTCTATTGAAATATCTCTTTAAGTTCTTGAGGATCTTGACAGGATGGATATGGAGAGGATATTTCCTCTTGTGTGACAGTCTAGAATTAGGAGTCACTGTTTAAAAACAAGGAGTCGGCCGATGAAGACTGAGTTGAGGTGATTTTTTTTTAATCTCAGAGAATATTGAGACGTTGGCACTTTTTTCCTCAAAAGGTGCTGGTAGCAAAGTCTTTGAATATTTTGAAAACAGAGATAGATAACAACTTGATAAACAGGGGTTGAAAGGGCAGAGTTGAGAGATTACAATCCAATTAGTCATGATCTTATACAATGCTGGAGCAGACTTGGAAGGCTGAATGGCCTGCTCCTTGCTTGTATTTCATGGCTAAGTTATCTTACTGGTCCCTCAAAGACACTGTTCCCTTTGCTTCTAACTACCTCAGCCCCTCTACGACGGAAGTCCTTATCCCACCTTTGAGTCTTCATACTCCAATGCTCTGCTTGCTCATCTCCCGTCCTACCGTCCATTCACTTGAGCTTGTCCAACATGGCCTTGTGAATTTCATTTGGAATGAGGCTGCAGTGGTCATTGGTATTGGCTGGAAACAGTAAACAATCAATTTTTCTGAACTGACGTTTGAAAGTTTTCATCATAACAGGGTTTCACTATACATATACAACATTCGCAATCATTAACTAAAGCAGATTGAGAAAGACTTTTTGATCATTTTTCTGCATTGGTTTATTGTTTGTTGTAAACCTTTCGAACGCTCTCCCTCAAAGGTTGGGAGAAATGTGGTTTTTGAATATTTTCAAGGCATAGGTAGATAGATCCTTGATAAACAAAGGGGTGAGAAGGTACCAGGAGTTAGGAAGATTGCAGAGTTGAGGTTGCAACCAAATCAGCCATGGTTGTATGGTGCAGCAGGCTTAAGGGGCTGAGTAGCCTCCCCCTGCTCCTGATTCATGTGTGTCTACAGTCCCTCCTCAATGTGAACCATCTTCAATTCAATCAGCCTGTCACTGAGAGATAGCATTCATTGCTTTACCTAACAGCAGCAAATCAGGTCCCGGAGTTTCTTAATCAGTAAAAGTTTTCTGTATAATAATTGTACCTGATATTATCAGTTGAACTTATTCAGTCAGACCTCAAGGTCTGGTGATGATATGAATTTCCCAAGTATAGGGAAGGCTGCTTTAAGCCATAAATCAAAATATAATTATACTAATAGCTGAAGTGGGAAATAATAATGTTTATTTGCAAGACCAGTCGGCAATAGTTTTAATAGGAAATCTGATAAACAGCCACTTAAAGAGATATTGCTTCACAATTTTACCTTCTATTTTAAACATTCATGAGTGAAATCCTGCTGTGCAGTTTTGTATGAACACTTCAAGGTGCTGCTATTAAATTCCTTTGTCAGCTCTTTATTTTAAAAAATTAAATACTTTATTTTTTCATCATGGAAACAAGGAAGGGAGGTTAAGAAATGGACTCCAAACCCACATCTGCTCTGCCATGCCTGATCTGTATCTGAAATCCATTTACCTGCCTTGTTTCCATATTACTCAATATTTTTAATCATCAAAATTGTATCCAAGAAGCACAAGGGATGCTGGAAGTACTCAACACATCAGGCAGCATTTGTGAAGAGAAGAATGGAGTTAATATTTCAGGCCAACAATCTTCCACCAGAATAAAAAAAGTGTTAAAGATTTTAAAAGTGTAGATGAGGAGAGAGGGAAAGAAAGAACAAAAGGATACAATGGATCCTTCTATTCTTTTTCCATTCATACATTGTTTCCTTTTGAAGGCAGCTAAGCTATTTGCCACAAATAATTCCTGTAGTAAGGAGTTTCACGTTCAAACATTCCATGTGAAGAAATATCTTCTTATTCCTCTGTTGGATTTATAACCAGTGGAATGAAATTCAGAAGTTGAGTTCAATGTGCATACCTTACAACATCTCATACCTACCACAGCAACTGACAGATCTGTAGTCCCATATTCCTGCAAATGCACCTTTTGTCACTCCTTCCACAACTGCTAATGCACAAAGGTGAAAATGCTTTGCATATTGTAATCTCTTAGCAACTCCAGAAGAACCATATGGAACAGAGACATAATTGCCTGGAAATTCATTCCTGGTGAGTAGCGATATAGCAGCGTCAGAACAAAACACCGCCTCTGAAATTGTGGAAATAATTTTGGAGGCAGGATGCATTGTGCTGACAATACCATATAACTTATTTGATGCTACTGACTGAGGGGTGCGGGAGGTGGAACTAGTGGTTGCTCCTGATTTAATTTTCTGTTACCTAAATTCCCAACCTTAAAGAAATAACATGTGCAAATTATTTATAGGCCAAGGTTCAAATGTTAACCTTTAAATTTGTACACTATGCAAACAAAACGTTGTTATACAAATTTTACTCATGGTTCATTTAATTCATCTGCAAAATATCTTATAGATTTTCAAATGGATTGTATTTAGTCAGTCAGCCAAGCACTGTACATTGAAAGACTCTTAAAATACCATTTCTGAGTAGTAATTGCAGTTAATGTTGTATAATACCACTTGCATTTGAGGAGGTACCTTCTGTTTGGCTGAATAGTGTAAATGTTTTAATGAATGAACAGATGTATTATTTTATAAGCAGGTGCCAGGAATGATCATAGATAGATATAAAATACAAAGCAAATCCTCAGCTTCTTCAGTCCATGAGGATTTATTTCAAACCTTTTCCATTTTCTTCATGACCTACTGAGTATAATCACAATTTAGCACATTCTAATAAACGTTCATTGATATTAATTTTATAGGTCCTCCTTGAATACCGACATGTGCTACTCTCTATATTACATTTGAGTACCTCAGGCTGGTGTCAGCGCTAAGTACATCTGAAAATCAACTGACCTACAGAAATGTCTCTATCAGTTATATTGTTTCAGATCACATAAACTAATAGCAGTCATATGATATAGTCCTCATTGTCATGACAGACTTACCTAATCCCTCACAATTTTAAGATGCATGGTGTCAATGTCAATCATTTTCTCCTATGAATCTGAGACACAGCTAAGTCTTCCTACCTTTCCTCTTTCAACATTTTCTTCATTGGAATTAGAACTTACAGTTGCACATAATACCAAGATAAAAATCCTCTTATTAAATGTCAACACTCAACACGCCAGGCTGTTTATTTATTTTTATTATCTGAAGACAATTATGTTAAGTACAGGTACATGCTGCAATGTTCATGTGTAGAGTCAGATTTTGAATAGAGTTGTAGTACGTGGGTTAAATTTGTCTTTCTGGGATCAAAGTGACTTGGTAGATTTATTGAGTAATGAATGTCTTTAGCTAGAAATTAAAACAAAATCATGCTGCTCAGTAAACAAGCTTTTGCATTTTTCTAAGAATAGAAGCAAACTTCCAAGAAATAAAGCAAGTCATGCTCAGGGCATTGTTGTTCAAGGAGTCAAAGTGTGAGAAAGCAAGATGTCCTCTCCACATTATGTCCTCTTCTGGAATCATAGCATCATAGCAAAGTACAGGCTACTGTGCCAGTGTCAGCTCTTTGCAACAGTTGTCCAATCTGTCCTACTCCCTGCTCTTTTTCTCATGGCCCTGGTAAATCCTCTCTTTCATGAATTTATCTAGTTCCCCTCTGGAAGTTATTATTGAATCCTTTACAGCCAACCTTACAGGCAATGTATTCTGAGCCGTAATGATATGGACTGTGTGGAAGTAAATGTAAAACGAAAACCACCTCATTATTTAGAGAGATTTGACTGCTGAAGTAGTATTAGGTTTGGATCTAGTGTGCAAAGATTTCTTCAAACGCCCTACTGGAAACAAAGTACAGGCTGATCCACGGATACAAATGCCTGACTTACAGACACCCCTACATACAAGCAAGCTCCCATAATATTATTAAATTCAAAAGTCCAACGTACATACATATGTTCATTCCTCTGAATGACAGAACTAGTTTCCTCTCTCTCTCCACTTCTAGTAATTGTTCTTTCCAATCAGTAACATGTGGGCTTTTAATGCTATTCATTGCAATACTGTGGAGATATGGTTATCATAATGAGTGATTTTGTGTATTTTCTGATTTATACACAAAATTGATTTAAGCAAGTCGATAAAAATGGAACCTGTTAATTCAATGAGAGGGTTAAGTATTTATAGGGGATGGCCTGTAAATACTGAACCCTCTCCTTGGGTTAACAAACAAGGTGTTGGAATATTCTCACTGCTGAAATCTTTCTTATGCTGTGAGGTTTTCTGTGGGTGCACTCTATTGAAGGTATAATACCCAGATACATGGACTTGAAATTGCATTATGCCTGAATTAATGAGTGTGAATTGGAAGCAGACCAGAAAGTCTGCTCAATTGCCCAAATGTCAAAATTATTGGCCCCCAATAATCCAGAAACTGCTCTGAATATATATTAAAGAAATTCATTGTCTCTATTCTTGGAGCAAAACGGTTTCTTCCAGTCCACATGGAAATCAAAGTTTCCCATTTTTCTTTGTTTTATTAGCCCCCTCCTTTCTGAATTTCCCTGTGCCTCTCAACAATCCTAAACTGGAATATTTAGTACATGTGATGAATAAAGAAAGCTTATCTTACTTGACACACTGTCATGTGTGGGAAGAACTTGTTAATGACCATTAAGCCACTGAGGAGAGTATTAGGTCTAAGGGTGATAAAAAGTATGTGTGAGGACATCCAGAGGAAGTGGATTGAAGTTGAAGCAGAGCTAGGTGATGTTATGCATTTGGGAAAAGGTGGTCTCTGTGATGAGAACACGAGATTCGAAGCTTGTCTCAAGATCGGGGGCTAAGTCCAGGAGTTGGGAACAGTCAGGCTCAATGTGAATAAGTGGCCTGGAGGTGAAGGTGATTTGGTGGTGAGAGTACAAAGTTTATTATAAAGATCAAAGATGATGGATTTTCCAAGTATTTTTCAGATTTTTATGCTCCTACCAGCTTTTAGAGCTGGTAGGACCATAAAAATCTGAGGTGCTACACTTCTAAGGTAAAAGAAAAATTGCTATGTGAATTACCTACTACATAATTTCTAGCTTCTGACTTGCTCTTACATGTAGCTAGTCTCGAGTTAATGATGATACCCCAGATATAGATAGTGGGGGAGAATACCAATGATGTTCCCTTTGGATGCTAAGTGAAGATGCTCCTATTTTGGAGGTGTCTGGAGCTGGTGAATATGAGGCAAAACAATTAGTTGTTTTTTACCAACCAAGTGATAGATGCTGATCAGATCTTTTAACACATAGTCATTATTTGAAGAAATGTGAATGGAGTTGATGGATTAACTGTGAACATCCCCACTTCAGACCTCATGATTGAGGGAAGTCCATTGGTGTGACACCAGGAAAGCACTCACATGATGAAATCTGCAGCAATGTACTAGATTTGAGATAATTAACCACCAACAACCAGAATTAGATGTTCTCAGATTAATGCTGCTTTTCTGTCAAAGATGATTACTCCCACCTCCCCCCGGGATACAGCCCTGTTCAAACAAGTGGATAATGAGGTGTGGATCTGAGTTGTCTTGACAAAATCCAAGTTGGGTATCAGTTAGTACATTAAGATGACAACATTTTGCTGACGACTAGAAGAAGGATGGTAAGACAATGATTGACTGGATTGCATTTATTTTGGTTTTTAGGCAATTTTCAGTCTCATAGAACCCCAGCTGCAAGGATCCAGCTCCAGCCTCTTTTCCTAACCCAAGAGTGTGCTGGTAGACCCATCACTGCTGACTACTCACCTCCCCATGCCTCCCCACAGTCTCCAAATCAGCTTCACCTTCCAAGGCTGATGGTACGCTCTCCTCTTGCCTGGAGTAATGCAGTTCAATAAACACTTGAACTGCTTAACAACATTTAGAATGAAGCAGTCTGCTTAATTGGCACCCCATTCACTACCCGAACTATTCACTGCTTCCATCACTAGTACACTGTTGTCACAGTGTACACCATCTACAAAATGCACTGCAGCAACATTCTGGAATAGTGCTTCATATTTTGGCAACATTTGGAAGGACAAGGTAGTAGTAGAATTACTAACTAGTCCTTCCAAGTGTTTGAAAGCATTAGAACAACTTCATGTAGCCCTCCAAGTTACACACCATTTTGACTAGAAAATATATTATCATCATTTATTATTGCAGGACTCAGGTCTTGAAACTCCTCTCCCAACAATATGAAGAATACCTTCATCAGATGGACTAGAATGGTTCAAAACCAAGCTCATCACCAATGACTCAAGAGCCAAGAGGGATGAGCACGAAATGCTGGCAAGGCCAGTTATGCCTACATTTTGTGAATGAATCAAAACAAAGCATACATGTAATCATTGCTATTGACTGCTCTTCCATGTTAATGTGCAATATAAATATGTAAATAACTACAGTTAAACAAAATCATTTAACTCTCTTACTAACTTAAGTGCTATCAGAGCAACAGTCAATGACAATTTCATTTTGCTGATCAGAAGAGTTTAATTGCTGGATTTCCAGAAAGTGCATTATTTATAAAGGGATTTTACTAACAAGTTATTTTCAGATGGAAGGAGAGTAGAATCATCTTGAATTGACTACAAAAGAGAACTATGATGACTGAGAGACACAAGAGATTACAGATGCTGGAATATGGAGCAACAAACAGTCTGCTGGATGAACTCAGGGTCTATGAGCGGATGGGAATTGACATTTAGAGTTAAAACCTGAAACGCCAACAATTCTTTTCACTTCACAGGTGCTGCTTGACCCACTGAGTTCCTCCAGCAGTTTGTTTGTTACTGTGATGACTGAACCAATCTAATTTAATTTGGAACTTTTTTTTGTCATTCACCTCAACTTAAATGGAGGAATATCTTAGCTTATCAGGCTGTCATCAGTTTGGATGGACAGATCATTTTGCTTGACACACCACTTGGTTTTGTTTTACATGCAGATGTTCCAGAGTTATTTAGTGCAGAGACATTGGTAACTAACACCAATGAGCAAGAAAGTTAATGTGTAGTTGATGTATTTAAATGCCAGAAGTGAATAATCTTAAACATTGTATTTTGCATTCCCATTAATGGAATGATTTTGCATTTTGATGTATATCCTGAAAATAAAATTTCTTCTGTGATCATCTGATCTTTTGTATTTAAAGATTTAACTCCCAGGCATGGACCTCAATAGATTTTGTTTGCTTCATATCAATTTTGTGAAAAATTGTGAAGTGATATCCAAAGAAAAATAGTTGAAAATATATTCATTACATTTATTCACGGATATTTCTGATTGCAAGCTAATTGAACCAACCTGATGAAACATATCAAGAAAGATCCAGGCTAATTGCATCCATTTAAAGGAGCTGTTAGCATTATTGTTTGAACTAAATCAATCTGCAGTGACATAATCTGTTAATCGCCAGCAGATAATTATTGCTGTTATTGCAGTTCATACTGATTGGATTGGTTGTTTTTTTAAAGAAATGCTTCAATGGGTTTTAACATGGAAAAGGTGGTACAGTTTGATAATTTAAATATTTTGGGGTGAAGAATATCATGAAAAGTGAAACTGTGCATTGCAAAAGGCAATACCAGCCAATGCTGTTTGCTTTAAATTAAATCCAGTAAAAAAAAACCATAAGAATGACATTTTAAACATAATAAATAAGAAATAGGAGCAGGAGTAGGCCATCTGGCCCATCGAGCCTGCTCCGCCATTCAATAACATCATGGCTGATCTGGCCGTGGACTCAGATCCACCTGCCTGCCTTTTCCCCATAACCCTTAATTCCCTACTATGCAAAAATCTATCTAACTGTGTCAACTAATGCATAGTACAAATACATGTGCACTTGATTTATTACTTAGAATAAGAATTTCAGTTCTCTTTGATGAGCTCTCCTCCTCAAAATGTAGTGGATGCAGTCTTTTGGACAGTGCTGGATAGGTTCTTGATGTGCAAGGGGGTGAAAGATTACCATAGGTAGATGGGAACATTGAGTTGAGCTTGCAATCAGATCAGCCCTGATTTGATTGAATAGTGGAACATTCTTGAGGGGCTGAGTGGCCTATTAATGTGCATAACTTGTATATTTACATGTATGTTAATATGTAATTCTGAATTGCTGGTTGTGGAAACTCGATTAACATATTGTTTGTTATCATATTCCGACTGTGAGGATGCAGTTTTCTAAATGAAGTCACCAAACACTGCAAAGGTTTGAAAAGAAAGGGGGTCTCTAAAATGGATGAGATTACTTTCTATCCTATCAACAATTAAATATCTGAAATTAATTTATCAATGAGTGCCGTGGATCCATAATTCAAAATGGTTCCTCTTTAGTGTAAACTGTAATATTATAATGTCACATCAGATTCCAAAGAAATGCTTTGTAATGTTCCGATAACCCAGAAGGATCCACATATGTTTTCGACTGCATACATATATACTTGGGAGGTATTTTTTCCAGATCTGTCACAGGCCAGTAACAAGCCATGTGAAATATATAACGAAGACACACTAACTCATGCATTAAATTTATCTTTTATTTCCAATCATAGTGATGATTCACACTGTGGATGGTGAGAGAAAACTACCTCCCTTAAAGTAAAAGATCTTCACAACTGAACTTCTACTTATGCCAAGGTCCCAGATGTTAATAAAATGGCAACAACTTATAACAAGACCAGAGTGCAACGTCCATTACTCTCCAGGGCATTCTCCATCTTGTGCACACAGCACAATAATGACCAACAATGCAGCTAGTACTTAGTGCTAATATATAATATTGTATTATTCCAGCAACGCTGTGTTCTGTGCCAAAGACTACTTTTGGACACGTCTGATGTTATGACAGAACATAAGCACAGTGGCGTAGATTATGCTTTGCAGTGGGTAATGTTCTGCAGGAAACCACCACCCATCTGCCCTCCACTGTTTAGCCAGTGCAGATAACTTCAGTGCTACATCACTGGATTCAGCATTAAGTTCAGCAGTAGCTCTGGAATTACTAAGCCATGGGGATGGATGCGCTTCATTCCTGTCTCCTCAAACATGGTTGACATACAATTGGCAACCCATTCATTTGGGGTTGCTGACCTTCATTACAAGTTTTTGTTTAATTTTGCTGACTACATGTTATATTTATCTTTATATTTAATTAACAGTGGTATAAAGAGTGTTCAACTATTACTCATTTATTTTAAAATATTGTTATTTTTGTTAGTTCAGTTCGACACTTCTAGTCTCTATATATCAGACTATTAAAATGGTGACTCATACCATTGACGGGAGCAAGCTGTCAAATCCCATCAAGGTGATGCTAGTTTGAGGGCCTCAGGTTTTGTCACTAAATGGACCGCTCCACCCAGTGTTACTTACTTGAATGTAGACCTTCAAACAATGGTCATAGGACAAGACCTATACACATTATAAATTAACTAAATGCATATATACAAACACTGATATCAGGTCAGGGTTTATGCATGGTATTATACTATTTCACAGATATGCACAAGCACTGATGGTGGTCAGAGTCTGTACACGTTGTTTCTTCACTAAATGTGCACTGACATATATTTTGTTGATGCAGGGCATATAATTGGTTTTACACTACTAAATGTACATCCACAAACACTGATTCAAATTATCATCACTTCCCTAAAAGCATGTTTTCCTCTATGCTAATTAAGGATTCTTCTTTGACCAACTGAACATTTCTGTACAATACTGCACACATATATGTGTGTTCAGTCTAAAAAAAATACTAACATAAGCTCCTTATCAGAAAATATTACATTAAAATTGAAAGGTGAAGCATTCTGTCAGTTGCTTGGGTCACTTGAAATTCTTCCTTTGTTATGATAGGTCAATGCACAATCCATGCTTGCAGACTAAGGTCAAATCACATATGAGCTAGGTCCTTCAGCTACATGTGACTGAGTTACGACACACAGCAAACTTTTTTTTATCCTGCCCATCAAAAATGGTTTTGTTTGCTACTCTACTTTGATTGATAATTGTGGACATTGTGCACAATGTCACAATTAGAAAAATGGCTGAAATGAGCATGGTCTATGGAGCTTTTACTGGAATAAATATTTATCCTCACTATATGAAAATAAATATGACCACTTGTTTTCACTCAGATTTTCCTCTGCATGTATTTTTTTAAATATTCTTTACATCATAACTTCAGTGGGATAACTGTGAAAAATTCTTTGATTAAGCATCCAGCAAGCTCAGCATTTTAACTAAGGTGTAAGCCAAATACAGTTTAAGACTGAATATGCTACACTTAAAAATTAACAAAATAAATGTATTTGCCTCCGTTTAATTAGGCAAACAGGAATGTATTTTGAGAACTGATTAATCACTTTGCACGATTCAATATATAAAACAACATTTTGTTCATTATTTAAGGCTTCTGATTTTAGAGCACACCTCCTGTACATGAAGTGCATTATGTACGTACCTTCCTGGATATTGCAGTTATTAGTTTACAGTAGAATACATTGTTCAAATTTCTTATATATGCTCTAATGTGGAGGGAGCAGTGTTCCTTTTTTAAAATCATAGTGGCATTATGTAAATATGAGATGTAATATTCTGCTAGTTCTCATGTATATGTGGTGGTAGCAATGTCAAGTGACAGTTTTTCTGTGATGCTCTCTGTTCGAAATTTTATTAAAAATTTAGTTGCCCTTAAGTCACCATAATACTATGGAAAGCACTGTTTTATTGCTGCTCCTCATTGTTTTTAAGCAGCATGATGAGCGAGCTTGCACTAGTCAGCCAGATAAATGTACAAAGCATAGTGTTCACTAACTAGTATACTGATTTTGGCAACAGAGGTCTCCTGTCAGTTCTTATACCAACCCACTATTTTCTTTTGTCATGTATATACCAACCCCTTTTGATGTCAGGACTAATGAGTTTCTAAAAAGTTTAGAAGTTTAATTTCCCTTTGTAAAATAAATGTTTTATCACAATGATATCATGCCATCAAATCCAGGAAATTCAATAGGGAACAGATATGTTGCAAAATGAATTATTTTAGACAGTTTTGAAAAATCATTCCTGTCACCATATTCCCAGTCATAAATGCATATTACAGGACCAGCCACTTCATCCATTTAATTATATGTGAAGCCAAGGATAATACACATACTTTAGTAGCTATTGATAGTCATAAGATAATTTTTAATATGGAAATGTTTATTTTGGGACCATCTTAAATCCATAAACAATAATTCAATAAACTTTGAGTAGAACAAAATGGAATTTTTTCCTTTGTTTTCAACAGATTAAACAATTACTGCATCGGGTAATATATTTATGTGCTGATTATTAAATCAAATAATTTCTTTTTAAAAAAATGCATGAAAATATATGAAAAGAATTAATTGTCAGTGTTGATGGCAAATGACAGGCTTTGATAGGTTTGTCCTTCCCGTGCCGTCTGTGCCTCTTCACAGTAACATCTCATTATTTTCTTAATAAGGAATGTCTAAAATTAATTTTCACAGCTATTTTGCTCCAGATATTGGAAGTAAGAGTGATTTGAATGAACTTCTTTAGCGTTAATATTTTGGGGGGAAAAATCACATCTATTGCTTGAATTTATATTTAATATTCATTCACAATACGGCCGCTACCACATTTCATATTTAAACACCTTCACAAAAGCCTGAATATTCCTGACAATGCAAGATTCTGATTGAGCATATCTGAAATATATTTACTCATACTTTCACTATATGCGCTCCTTAAACCTGCTTTTATTAGTTATATCCATGGTAACCTGTTCTTTTTCACACGAAGTATGAATCTTGTCTATAACTGCTTAAAAATCATTGGACACAAAGCAGTGGCTAGATGGAGTTGCCTCACTCACAATATGCAAAAAGCCTTCAAATCAGTTAAATGCAGAGAGTGATAAAGTTTCAAATTGAAATTATCTCACTTTACTGATAAATAAAGCTCTCTGGTCCCTAAATCATGACACTAACTATACGTTTCGATTTTTTAAGTAGTGATTAGGTGGGTACTCAGGGGAAAATAGTAGTCTATGCAGAGATAACAGACTCAATATCAAGTATAAAGAGACTTGAATTCTAACCAATCTCATGTAATGAATTGAAATTCTCCAGCTTTCAACAAAGAAAAAACAAGCTGTGCAGTACCATCGGCTAACCGCTGTCAGGAAATATAATTTGTACTCTCCGTGATTCACCTACCTCATATTCAGCATGCAAATTTATTTCACCAATAATCAGACCTGAAGATTGCCCAGGAGAATTAATAGCATCATTCCTTATGCACTGGCTGCTATGGACCGAGAGGATATTATGCCCCTCTGACATGGAAAAATTGTGTTGGTTTGACAGAGAAAACCCAAGGATATTTGTCCTGTTAGACAAAAATAGGCTTGTGCATATCAACATATTACAATGTCATTGCAAAAAACCTGAATATACAAATATCATCTATCACCGAATTCATTTTCTCAAGCTTGGATTGCTTTGAAGGAACAGCAAGGCTGATATTTTTTTTAAACTGGTATGCTCATTAAAGTTATCTTGAAAATGGTAGATTCTCTCCATCTGCCAGTAACCAACTTGTAGTTTTCTTCTGACAGCTTTTAACCCTATTGTTTCAAAATTTCCCGGCATTTCCTTCCATAAGAGCCATGGTTGGTTGTATTTTTAACCCAGATTAAAACAGAATAAGGAAAATGTGCACAATGTTAACTCATTCAGTGCACAGAAATATTCCAATTCATTTATTGCATCTAGTATAGGCAGCAATAAAAATTGCACTGTTTGGTATCTACCAGTAAATAGAGGCCGCAATGGGAATAAAAAAGGAAAGATGATTATAATATCAGATCATGTGTAACATTTACATCATTATAAGACACATTTTTATCCAAATTACTTATTATTTAGCAGAGCAATTTATATAATCCATTTAATTGTACAGGGTAATTAGCCAAGTATAGGTGAACAGTGGCCCACGTGTTCAAATGCTAGGACTGGTTTCGTAACTGTGTAAGATGGGAGGGAGAAGCTTCAAAAAAATTGACTTACTTTATCATTGTTGTGGAGGTGCCAAAAGTGTTCATGGTGTTTTCATCCCCAAAATTTAGGTATTTATAATCCCAAAGGAGCAACAATCACAACTAAGGGACTATGTTCTAACTTATAGATACTTCGGATCAAAAGGTAGCAAATCCATTGCAAATACTCTTCTTTAGACTGCAGGGAATCACACACAGGCACTCCTTCAGTGATTGTGTTCATTCAGACCCATTTTCAAGACTAATTATTTTGAGTGAATATGAGAGTACAGATTTACATCCCTAAAAGCACCTCCAGGGGTTTATAAAAAGGAATATAATTCATTAACATATACATTTGGCAGCAACCAGGGAATCAAAAATGTCCCCCATTAAAATGACTGGAACTGAAGAGAACCATCTCTCTGTACTCCTCACAAGGGTTGAGCCACTTTCTTTATCCACATTAGGATAGAAATAAAGCAGAAAGAAGAAAATGATAGAAAAACTAGACAGTAGGTGTTATAATCTTACTGTATTCATGTATTTTATTTCCAAAACAGGGAGTGGTTTCAATTGAGTGGTAGTTCATGCTTTGCCTAATTTTCCTTTCCTTTGATTGGCATGGAAAAGAAAGTCATGGTAAATGGAAACAGGCTGTTGGTTCACTCTCCCCCTCAGCCTTTCTCTTTCCCCTCCCCCATCCTCATGCCCTGCCCATCACCCACACCTTCAATCTGGTTTCCCCACCTCCTTCCCTTTGTTCCATGGTCTTCTGTCCTCTACGATCAGATTCCTTCTTATCCACCCCTTTGCCTCTTCCACCTATCGCCTCCCAGCTTCTCACATCATTCCCTTTCATCCCACCTAGCCTCCCCCTGTCACCTGAACATGCTCATCATCTGCCGGTTGGTGCTCCACCCCCTCCCCCCACCTTTTTATTCTGGCTTCTGCCCTCTTCCTTTCCAGTCCTGATGAACATCGACTGTTTATTGCCCTCCTTAGCTGCTGCCTGACCTGTTGACTTCCTCCAGCATTTTGTGTGTGTTGCTGTGGTTCACGGTTACCAGTTGTTGATTTCAGTCCTAGATCAATTTTACCCCCAACTAGTGAAAATTACGATTAACGAAGAAGTCTGCTGCAAAGATTCATGTTTACCTATTTCATTTCACTTGTGGATTATCAATTCCAATTGAAATTCTTGATCATGCATAACCTGAAATAAGAAATCAAAAAATATATTTTCCATTCAGAACTGCAGCAGTTCCACATTTGCTGCTGTAAATGAAGGTGTGAAATATGTAATAAAAATAACAATGGTTTAATCAGCGTATGTGTCAAAAAGTACTTCATATCTTACATGGGAAACTGGTCACACAATATTTTGGCCTTAGTCTGTAAATATATATTGTACAATGATATAACATTGTGCTGGAACCTAATCTAAACACTCTGCCATTAAATTGATTTTAGCATTTTTTCAAATAATTAATGCTGTTTCATTAGTAATGAATGAAAATAATCTGCAAAATATTCTGTCGTCACCTACGATTTGAGATTAACATCTGAAATTAATCCCTGTGTATGCAAATGCCATCTATTGGTAATCTATAAATATCTGCTGTAGGTAAGGGAGATAGAGATATTTCTGCTATTCAGCTGTGCTATAAATAATTATTGCTAGAATACTAATCACAGAATGATTGTTCATCTCAACATTTCAGGATTGTTTTCTTCCATATTATATTTTGTGTTGAAATTTCCTGGGATTTATGGCATAATAGAATCAATCATGTGAAATTCCAACTCTCCGTTAGAATTAGCTGAGATAATCTGGGCATGATTTCAAGGATTTTTTTTTCATAAACATGGACAAATTACTGTGTACCTATTAAATTTGTCATGAACCACTCTTAAAGTCATTATTCTAATAATTAAAATGCTTCCATGGATTTTCTAATTATTTAACTAAATGCTTCCAGAATGATAATACCAACCATTTCTATTGCTTTGACATTAAAGGTGCAAGATATAACCTGAAATAAGAAATAAAAAAATATATTTTCCATTCAGAACTGCAGCAGTTCCACATTTGCTGCTGTAAAGCTAGCTTTTGAGTGTAGATGTGGAGCATGCACTCTGGGACCTATCCCGTTTGGAATGAGAGCTGGGAATTCTCTCATAGAACCAGGTCCAGAGCTAATTAATGGGACAACATCTGCTTAAACGCAGTCTGTGGTGGCAAGCACTACCAACTCCAGTGCCAAGGTGGTGGAGAAACAATTGAAAGGAAAAATCTTCACTCTGAACAGATAAGGCTACCCTAACCCTTCTGCTTTCTGTGAATCTTCATATGCTGCATTATAAAGCATATGTTGCAATTATCCTTAGTTGTTATGCTATCGTTTCCAAATTGCCACATATACCTTAAATCTAAAAGTGGTCAGATTTTTCTGAATTTGGATCGATTTGAATTTTGATGAGGGTTGTCAGTTGAGATAAGTGAAATCTCAAGAGGTTTCTGAGCACAACTTTAATGTCTCAAAGTCCTTCAAACTGTACGAATGAAAGTAGGTTAAGAAATTCCAATGCACTGAGCACTCTGAAGCTACAGTGTAATTTGTGTTTCTAAGAAACCAGATGGGGTCATATTTCCATCAGTGAAAATAGATGTTTGATGAAGCAAGCAACATGAAATGGTGACGAAAGGCAAATGAATTCATTTTTATTAATGCAGAAAATTAATCCCCTTGTAGCCTATTTGTTGTAAACTGGATTGGCTTGCATATCTCAATATTTAAGCCATTTGTGCCATAACACTACAATTCTAAATTGAAATCTCATTTTCATTTAGTGCAGCTCTGGAGACTAATTTCCAATAGTCTAATCCAAGCTGTCTAGTAGGTATTTAATTTCATCCTAAACTTCTGTTTTAGGCAGGCAGTCCTCCACTGAATGAGTTATAATATGTAATTGGCACAGGATGCAAGGGTCAACTTTATAGTCCATTGCACCTCATCAGTCTCTCCAGCCTACTGGAGTCCACGGGCCTTGAGTAGGAAATAAAACAAGATCTGTAAATACGATTCTGATAACCTCTCAGGGATTTGGAAATCTCTTTACTGAATACCTTGGGAATTAAATTTTGGTTATGGGCTTTACAAAAAGCCTTGTTTAATTTTAATACTGACCTGTTAGTGTAAATCCACTGAAATGGGTTGATGTAATATCAGATTATTTTGCAATTTGTAAATGTCTCTTTCACAGTGCTATTTATATAAAAGCTATAATAAGACCTATGAAAATAAAATGTTCATACTATGAAATATGCAAATGCAGGAGTTATGGTTGGTTCAGCCGACTCTCATTTGGCTAACAAGTGCTTGCCGCGGGATTACTTCATATGAGAAAAGGCAGCTTTATGACTAGCTGTCATTCAGCTTTTATTATGGAATGTTACCCACTAGATATAAAGCCTCCGTAAGTGCATTGTTAACATTTTCAAGCATGTAAATACAGATGATTTTAAAGAAAGCCTGTGACCTTGTGCTGTGTCTCACTGCTAATTGTTGATGTTTTTGCACTGTTAATCCTGTTTCAATGAAGGATGTGTTGATAACCGTCATTCTTTCACACACCAGTCTTGATGATGACTTTTTTTTATCATGGGCGTATTTTGCTCTGTGTAGACTGTGAGTTTTTTTTCTCATTTGCCTGTAATTAGATTCTCATTTTCAGATTTGTTTTCAGCCAGCTTACTTCTGGTGCTGCCAACTGGGAGAAAATGTGCCGAGATGCAGGATTTACTGCAACTAAACATTTTGGTAAATTAGTGCTTTGGAGACAGTTTTAGCAATTCACAACAGTGAGAAAGGAAACATTCTTCACTTCCTTACCAAGCACCTCAGGACACAATTCAGGAAATGGTACTTCCTATTCCTAGGTATATGAAAAATGGAATAAATTCACTTTTATTCAGCAAAAGGTAAGAACATTGAGTTTGCTGAGAAAGTCTACATTTAAATTTCCATCTATTTAAATAAATAAATTGCATACCACTGAAAAGAGTTGTTTTACATACATGACTATCAGTATATCAGTGGATACGTGGCCCTACTGCTCCTCAACAGCAATTGTCAGATATTGAATGGGAGATACTTTCAAGCAGAATATGGTGTTGTTGAGAGACATGGTTACATGGATTTGGCACAAACACAACCAAATGTTAATTTTATTTGAATCATTTTCTAACTTTTCTATATGAATCTAGATATAATGTCTAGCCTTAGCAATTTCTTATGTACAAGTGCAGGCAGATCACGACAGCATGATTTATCTTTTGCTTCAAATGCTCAACTGTAATATCCTGGATTTTCCAATTTAAGGTTTGTTTTCCAATCAAACAAATTAGATTATAAAAGTGGGTGGAGATCAACTCCATCAGGTGCCCACCCACTTTGTGTTATGTACAAGTCCTCTTGGGTGAGGACCATCACGTTCATAAGCATGCATTTTAAACAGGTGGTGGTCAGATATGACCTGAAACTTGCTCCACCTCCTGCTGGCAAATTGCAGTGCTGTTTATTTAAATATTAATTTAGTAATGGAGGCTTTGTTTTCATTTCCTTGATTGCTTCTGCTGGTGCTGGGACTCCCACTAACTGTTGTGGCAATTTCTTTTAGTTCAAAGCCCCAAAGCTGACATCAGCGGTTTTCCCAAAGGGAATGAGGGATTCAGAGTGACAGAGAAACAAGCCAGCTTTGCAGGAGAGGTGCTCCATGGCCATGCAGTGCACCCTGTACAGCTGTTTTGGCAGATAGTGCTGAACACATCTTATTTAGGCAGATGATTAGTGAGACAAAGGTTCTTATTCAGTAAAGAAGCTGGAAGATCACACTTGAAGACATGACTAAGATATGCAAATACCTGATTAATCATTTAACAGTATTATAGAATCACACAGTCGCAGTATTCCACACTTACACTGGCTGTGCAGAAAAAAAACATGATGAGGTGATCAATGTCCAGCATATAATAATTGTTCACATCTACAGTCACATCTTTCTCAAGTACTTGGCAACAAACACAGTGAACTCTTTTCACAGGGATATGGTTATCAAGGGGATGTTCCATCTACTACAAAAGTAGCTGAAGCTATCATGTAGTGTAGGGCTGCTAAGTCTAGTGATTGTAGTGATCATCTGTGACCTAAGCCTTGACTCCTCCCCTTGCCGAGACAATGCTTTTGATTAATTCAGTGGCCGACCTACCACTACTGAACAATGCTTCCCCCATTTAGAAAGCATAAGACAGTGGTTGGCTGTATCTTTGACAATGGGGCATTTGATGACAGTTTAGCTCCAGCTGTTTCATTTTTGCTTATCATATCTTCGTGCAGGTACTATTTTTAAGGGGAGTTGAGGAGGCCAATATGTCATTTGTACCTCTCCAGATTTCTCCCAAAACAGGTTGAAATTGAAAGAATCCCAACCTACACACCCTCCTCCCCAACTGTGTCCTCTCAGTGGGATTTATTCATAAGCAAAAAATCAAACCGCTGGAGGAACTCTGTGGGTAAGGCAAGATCTATAGAGGGAAATGGACAATGTTTCAGGTCGAGTCCCTTCATCTGGAGTGAAAGACAAGAGGGGAGACTGTCAGTACAAAGAGGTGAAGGGAAGGGGGGTGAGGGAGCAAGAGCTGGCAAGCAATAGGTGGATTCAGGTGAGGAGGGGTGATAGGCAGATGGAGGAGTGGAAATAGTGACAGAGGTTGGGAGGTGGTAGGTAGAGGCAACAAAGGGCTGCAGATAATGGAATCTGATAGGAAAGGAAGGTGGAATATGGAACCAAATAAAGGAGGTGGGGTGGGCAGATGGGAACATCGAGGGAGGGGACCCACAGGGAGGAGTGTGTGGGTGATGGTCAGATCGAGCGGATTGGGGAAGGGAAAGACAGGGTGATAGGCATCCAGAAGAGAAAGAAAAGGGACAGCGGGGAGCAGGTTACCTGAAATCAGTGAATATAATGTTCATACCGTTGGGTTGTAGACTGCCCAAGCGGAAAATGAGGTGCTGTTCCTTTAGTTTGTGTTTAGCCTCACCCTGGCAGTGGAGGAGTCCAAGGACAGACAGATTGGTGTGAGAAAGGGGAGGGGAATTAAAATGGCTACCAACTGGGAAGCTCCAGATGGCCATGGTGGACAGAGGGCAGGTGCTCGGCAAAGCGATTGTCTAGTCTATGTTTAACCTCATTGATGTAGAGGAAGTCACATTGAGAGAAACAAATGCAATAAACAAGGTTGGAGGAGGTGCATGTGAATCTCTGCTTCACCTGGAAGGGCTGTTTAGGGCCCTGGATGGTGGTGATGAAGGAGATGTAGGGACAGGCCTTACACCTCCTACAGTTGCAGGGGAGGGTTCTTGGGGAGGGGAATGAATGTTAGGGAGGGACGAGTGAACTAGGGATTCATGGAGAGAGTGCTCCCTGTGGAAAGCAGAAATGGACGGGGAGGGGAAAATGTGGCTGGTGGTGGTCATTCACAACATAGATCGGGCTTAAAACTTGGGATCTTTCTAATTTAAGATTACTTATCTGAAATGTTAACTCTTTCTTCTCTCTCCACAGATACAGCCTGAACTTTTAAGTATTTCCAGCATTCTCTGTTGCTTTTTTGCTTTCCAGAATCCGCAGTGCTTGGCTTTTAGATTGGAAAATAAGTTGTAGGAGGACAAAAACTGTTTGCAAAAAGATGTGGGGATGTTAGAGGAGTTGTCAAAAAGATGGCAGATGGATAGCTTACAACCCAATGGGATGAACATTGAATTTTTCAGTTTCAGATAACGCACACCCCCTATCTCCTTCTCCCCCACACACTCACCTGTTCACTTAGTTTTCTTCTCTCTTTGTTCACCTTTCCCACTCCCTCCATCCACCTGGTTCAATCTTTCCATCATACCCTTCCCATCTAGTTCCACCTATCATCTACAAGCCTCTATTTCACCCCAACCACCCCCCCCCCCCCCCGCCACCTTCCCCCAATTCACCACCGACCCATCTCTTAAATTGGTCTATATTAGCTATCTTTTCTTTTTCCTCTCAGTCCTGATGTAGAGTCTCAAGCCAAAATGTCAACTTACACCTTTTGCCACCACAAATGCTGCTTGACCCACTGAGTTCTTCCAGCATTCTGTTTTCTTTTCTAGATTCGAACATCTGCATCATTAATCACTATATTTTGTTAGCATCATTTCTGTACCTACATCGCCATAATATTCAACAGATAATTTAACATAGTTCCTTTGTGCTGTGATGTTGGAATATCCAATAATTGAAATTAAACAGTACAAATAACATAGCACAGTGGGAATTTAGTGACAAAAACAAATCAGATCATTTGAAATATGTAACTCTGAATTAAGGAAGATAAATTCTGTGAGGTTACATTTTTAATAAAACATGCAGGGATATGATAGTTAAAAAGCTATGGTAACTAACCTATGAAGCAGGAGTAATGAATTTACAATTCAATGTATCAAGCTGCAAAACCAAATTCAGTGCACCTAATAATTTTAATGGCCGAAATGGACCATTTTAGGTTGATCATGTGTACATCTCAATGTTATGATTAGCCACTGAAATTGTGAGGAAAGATATTTTAAATAAGCAAGTTATATTTCACTTACCTTGAATTTGTCATAATGCTCATGGTCCTCAGAATGAGCATAGGACCAGCAGAGTGAATTACTAAACACTAATATGAGCAGCAATTTTGGAAAAAGCTATCTAAAATCAATGGGAGCTTTATTTTATTTCACACTTCAATAAAGCATGTTGAGAAGATATTAATTCTGTCAAATTTCCACTGCAGAGGTATTTGTTAAAAAAACTTTACCATTTGTGTGAGTGCCAAATTATAATCATAAGTATGCATATAACATTTACAGATTGTTATGCTTCTTCAAATTCACACTAAACTACAAACTCTATGCTGCCACATGACTGTCAGCTGGCAGTGAGCAATGCAAGTAATCCTGTTCAACAACTGTTCAACAATAAGTAGTTGTATAGCGAAAGACAATTATTGCTTCTTTTCATCCCAATTTGCCATAACGTGAATGCATTTTAATCTGTTGCCAAATCAACCACTCTTTTGTACATATCCTGTTTTGACTTATCTTTATAGCAATGCCTATAAGAATGAAATATATTGCTGCCCCCTTTCCAATCAATTTATCTGTTCTATATTTTCTCTTGGAACCAAAGATGGTGTGGTAATGTATGTTTTTCATAAATATCTTGTTTGCTTAGTGAAGAAGTCTTTGTATTTTTGTTTGTTCTTAATGTTGAATATCATATTACACAATCAAATTGGTTTGCCAAATCACTTCAGTTTAAATTAAGTAAAGCGTTGGTGCTAATATCCTTCCTCATTGTTTTGAATATATTTAAGATAGGAAATGTAGTTGAGAACAATAATTAACACTATAGTATAATGTCTTGGGGCCAACTAAACCTCACATTACAGAGGCGAACATTATAACCATGATCTCCTGCTTGACCCAGCAATGCTCTATTGCTGCTTGATTGATTTCTTCTAACTTAATTTGGGGATAAATTTAGTCAATGATGACCAACCGCAAAAAAAATAAATACATATGGACCACTATGTTGCTAATTCGGAAGTTGTGTAGAAAAGTAGAAATACACAGACAAATTGCTTATCTGTGCCTGCTTGCATCACTTTATTCTTTCCATATTTTATTTTGGAATCAAATCAGGTATGGTAATTTATGTCCTTCTTCTTATGCAGTCCATCAGAATTGAAGATGACTTGATTCGACCCTGATTTTATGAGATCTGAGATGGCCAATGAAGTTAATGAGGTCATAGATGGGGCAAGAGGTTGCTGGTGGGTGAGTGGGTGGGTAGGTGGTGAGGTGTGAGTTCCTTCTGTCATTTGTGCAGATCTTCTGTGTACTATCTGTCCATCTCCTTGAGGTGCTCTGTATCATCCTGAATGCTCCATCTCTGCTTTGAGTGTCATTGAGCCAGACATTCCCAGGAGTTGGTGGGAATGCTGCACTTCAAGGAAGTTTTGAGGACAGCCTTGAGTCATTTTCTCTGTCCACTGGTAATCTCCTCCCATGACTGAGCTCAGGGTGTCTGCTTTGGGAGTTTGGTGTCACATAAGCAAACCAGGTGACCTGCCCAACTGAGCCAACTGAGAACAACTAGGGCCTCAGTGTTGATGGTGTTGGTCTGGAAAAGGACATTGATGTTGGTTGTACACAAGAATAAACAGAAGAAAATAGGAGCAGGAGTAAGCCACCTTGCCCCTCAAACCTGCCCCACCATTCAAAATGATCATGGCTGATCAGTCCTATACCTCTGCTCCTCTTCTGTGCCAGTTCACCATAGCCCGTTCACCATAGCCCTCAATTCCCCAATCTTCCAAAAATTTATCTACCTCCTATATAAATACATCCATTGATTGAGCCTCCATAACCCTCTGGAATAGAGAATTCCAGAGATTCACCACCATCTATAGCAAGAAATTCCTACTCACCTCAGTTTTAAATGACAGTGCCTTATCTCATAGCTCTCTATTTCTAAAACCAATCTCCCAGCAATTGTCTTCTCAATTACTTGCTGCACCCACTGCAAAATTTTCATGTTTCATGCACAAGAACACCTAGATCCCGCTCTACTCCACTCATTTGCAGTTTTCTTTCCATTTAGATGGTTGTCCACCTTTTGACTTCCATGATCTCACACTTTCCTGCATTAAACTCCATTTGCCAAGGTTTAGCCCATTCACTCACTGTATCTATGTCTTGTTGTAGAGTCCAAAACAAATTTGGATATGTTATACTCTATCGCTTCCTCCAAGTGATTATTATAGATTGCAAATAACTGAGGGCCACGTTCTGGTCCTTTGTCCACTCCATTACTTATATCCTTCTAGTCAATAAAAGACCCACTTATTCTGACTCACTACCTCCTATGTGATAATCACTCTTCAATCCACTCTTATCTTGTGCACCAGTATTTCATGTGGCAGCTTACTGAATGCCTTCTTGAAATTGAAATACACCACATCTACAGTTTTCCTCCATTGGACTGCTGGTTATATCCTCAAAGAACTCTCAAGAATTTGTCAAACATGATTCACCTTTCATAAAGCCCCGTTGACTCAATTTAATTGCATTCAGCTTTTCTAAAAGACTTGATACGATTCTTGAATAAGGGCCTCATATTTTCAGTTTCCAATCTGCTGGTATCCTCCCAGAACTCCGTAAGTTTTGGAAAACCTCAACCAAACACTCTACTATCTTTGCATCCATTTCCCTGACAACCCTTGGATGCAGGTCATCAGGTCCTGCCTTTAGTCCCATTAGTTTTTCCAATACTTTCTCCATCATGATAGGGATTATTACAAGCTCTTCCCTCCTATTTGAAGCTAGTGTAGCTGTTATCTGTGGGACATTTGTAGTGTGTTCAACGTGAAGCCTGATGCAAAGTATAGGTTTAAATTGTCTGCCATTTCCTTGTTTCCCATCATTAATTCTCCAGTCTCATTCTCCAGGGGCCCCACACTTTACTTTTATCTACACTTAATATATATCCACAGAATCTTTTGCCTTTTGTTTTTGCATTACTTGCCAGTTTACTTTCATAATCAATTTTTTCCCTTCTATTCAATTTTTTGGTCCTCCCACTGATGGTTTCTGAAAAATGCCCAGTCTTCATCTACCTCCAGCTTTTGTCACTTTGTTTGCTTTATTTCTTGATTTAATATTTTCCTTGACCTCTTTTGTCAACCACAGTGTGCCTCAGTGCGCCTCTCTTTCTGATAGGAATAAATTTCAGCTGAGCATCATGAAATAACTGCTTAAGTATCTGCCACTGCTCATCCACCGAGCTTTCCTTTAGACTATTTTCCCAGTCCACTCAAGACAACTCTTACTTCACATCTTTGTAATTGCCATCATTTATGCTGAGGACACTGATTTTGGACCCAAGGTGATTGCCCTCAAACTGTGTCTTGAATTTTACCATGCTTATCCTTCCAGTGAATTTGGAGGATTTGCGGAGACATTGTTGGTGTTTTTTATCAGTGTCCTGATGGTGTGGAATGGCTATCCCATGTTAAAAGAAACAGTGCACAGGCAACTTCCACTACACAGTATGGAGTTCTGGACCTGGAATGTTGTGCTCATGAGGGTCCTGACAGTGACAGACTCAACATGGTTCTGTTATCATAGCTCAGGAACAAAGATGCTTTGACATTGACATTGCCACACTGAATTGGGCAGGAGGGAACCGGTTTAAAGAACAAGACAGTAGCTACACCTGCTTCTGAAGGGGCAAACTGGAAGAGGAATACTGACTTCATAGTGTAAGCTTCATCTCAGGAATGAGCCAGTGACTCTGCCTGTGGAATTAATGAATGTTTAATGATGCTTTGTCCCACTCTAACGTGGAAGCAACATGTTACAGCCATCAGTGTGCACACCCTGACCCTGGAACCTTTGCGTGAGGCCAAAGAGAACTACTACACCAACTTCGAAAAAAAAATCCTAGTCCATACCCCAAAGAGAGACAATCAGATCCTTTGCGATTTCAATGTTAGGGTGGGCAGTGGCTCAACCCTCTGGTAAGGCATGATCGTCGTGGAAGGAATAGGGAAGACTAAGTCTAACAGTTATAACAAACACTCTGCTTTGTCGGAGGGACAAGCACAGAATGTCATCTCAATATCCCTGGTCCAAAGCATTGGCACCTGTTAGATCATATCATCATCCCAGTGAGGGGCTGCAAGGATATTTGTATCACCCATTTCATGACAAGGACTGATGACTGCAGGCTGGTAATTTACATATAAAGGTTTATAATTCACTGCCAAATATTTAACAGTGGTGGTCAAGTTTCTCAGCATCCACTTTAAAATATCCATTCTTAATCAATCCAGTTATTGATTTCTGGTTGAAACAGAGCTGGGGAACATAAGAAAGAAACTCAGATCTACTGATGAAAGTTTTCGGGAGTTTGTAATAAAAGCAAGGAGAAGTGTATAAGTCTAGCAGGGAAAACCAAATCTGTGGGCACAGATTCATATGCTTGGAGAGAGTGGAAGGTTGTAAGCAAAAGTTTCTAATGTGTATAAAATGCCAAATGACCATTGAGGGTAATAATGAGCTCAAGGAGAGTTCCATCTGAAACTCAATAAACCAACCAAAGCATGTTACAAGCACCAGCTTTGTTTATTCCAGTAGCTTAGTAAAGTTAACAAGAAACTGATCCTGGGAACCTGCTGAGACTGCAGCATAAAGGAAAGTATTGAAGATTGCTGAGAGGTAGTGGAGCAAGCCATAAAAGCATAATCTAGAAAATTGCACATGAAAAATACTTAAGGCCAATTATAATTATTCAAATGTACAGCTGACAACTCTAATGTATTCAGTCAGTTCTCAAGTAATCTGTAGCCAAGGTATTTTAGATTCAGGTTAGCTATGTAAAAGGCCATAAATTTGTGCAACTGCCTAAAACATATAGTACAAGCTAACTGCTCTTTCAGACTGTCCTTTTTGCACAAGACTGTTTATAGCAGAAAGCACCAAGGTCAAACTGACAGTGGGGCACACTAAGTGCAACCACATTGAAGAGATTATAAGGAATGCCTTTGAGTGGCAAGAATGCCGATGCTTGATTTGATCAGTCGCTGTCACCAACACTGCCAAGAACAGGTAGTTTGCTCTCAAGTCTTTGCTGGTCTTTTCCCAACACAGCTTTCTACTGAAGCAACAGAAGTTCCAATCCATGTAAATAAAGACAGATTTGCTAATCTGACAAATGGGAAGAATTAACCAGATTTGCAACATATTAAAAACTCTCAGAGGCAGCTATTCTCATTAGTACATCCCATAGAAATATTAAAAAAATCTAGAAAGGCTATTTTACTATCTTATGGTGTAAGCAGAAACATGGAGTGGTGTATCACCTGCATACATGCTGAAGTGAAGACAAAACATATCTCTTCAAGCTTTCAAAAATTATTATTATATTTCAAAATTAACTTCTTGCAGAAGTAGGAGCAATGAATAACTTACTTAACAAAAAGGAAAATAAGATCTTTTAAACTTTTAGTTCCAATGAGGTAAGGAAGGCATGATAAAAATGGCCAAAGGATTGTTATACTAACATTGAAACATAATTGTCTCAAAATCCTTAAAGGAAAATCACCCTAAAAATTTCTGCTCTTTAACGCTGAATTAATGTATGCTAGTTGTAGGTGTTTAACTATTGCCGTTTATGCTCATATACAATCAATGAAGATGGTATACCAATCTCTCAATTTAGGATTGCCTTAACTTTCATTATGTAAGCTCACACACCCCAGAGCTGAGAACGACATGTGGGTTCATTCCATTTCAGTTCACACTTGTCTTTCTCTGCTCCCAGCTTTTCAGCTAATTCCTGTCTCATCTCAGTTTCCTTCCTGCTTGTGTCTCCATCTGCTCCCAGCTCCCTGCCTTTCTCTCTCTGTTCCAATGCACCTCATTTAACTACTGGCAGGATTTCCTTCATTTCTTGTATAATTTCTAGCCCTCCAAGCACCCATAAGTAACCTGAAGGTTTGATTGTGAACTGGGATTCTACATAGTAATGAAGAATTCAGAAGTATGGAACATCACACTTATGAAACTGAAAGTCCTATTATTTAACCTAAATATTAAAGTAATCTATCTATCTGCCACCATGCCTTTGGTGAAAACAGCACATTTCTGGTGTGGGTGATTGTGGCAACAGCTGAGACAGAGTGTTGAAAGTGCTTAAATGTTATCTAAAATGGATGAATACTTTTTACACATTTTTGGAGACTGATCACATGTAGAACAACAAATATAATCACGGTTATGCAAAAATTGCACAGGAAAAGAGGAAGGGAGGAGCAACTAAAGCAAATTGCAAGAATAAGACAGTCATTATTCCCTTGATTTCATTTTCTTCAAATCATTTCTGAAAGGTATTACTTTTCATTTATTTCTGCTTAGGATTTTTTCTTACCTTTGATAATAATTTGACATACTGAAGAAACATTACTTCATCTTGATTTTATTTGGTGCAATTTAGTAAGGGATTTTTCAGATGTCATTTATGCATCCTTATAAACATTTTTCTCAATATCTCTGTAGTCTAGTTCACCAATCACCTCTCCTCAAGCAAGCTGGTGATGTTTGAAGCCACAGAAATTCATTGCCACCATACTTCAGGATTCCCCAGAAAGAAGCAAAATTCATCACAGAGAGTTTTCCGTGTCAACTTTACTTTTTTTCAGATGAGACTTCCAGAACTAATCAAGTGAGAAGCATACATTACCAAACAAGCACATTCACATACACACACACACACACACACACACACACACACACACACACACACACACACACACACACACACACACACACACACACACAAACAATCATTTTAATTTATATCAGGACCTTCTTACATCAATTATGTCTTGAAACTTTAAGGGCTGCAGTACTAGAATAATACATTGCTTCAATTTAGTCTTGACAGCGCAATGCTTTTGCAATGGCATTCCCCGCTGGATGCATACAATGGTAAACGCATATTTTGGATTGTTATATTTTTATGTTCACTTGGTAAAAAAAGTTTCTGAAAAAAATTCCTGATGTGGCAAAAATCCTCAATCAGTTTTCTAATTTTACCTCTGTCACATGTGGAATTTTACCTTTTTGAATTTCCATTCAATTCAAGCTTGGAAAGGTCTGGCAAGACCAAAGCATTGGACGGGACCATTCAAGGAAAGGCTAGAACTGGAACTGGCAAAGGTATTGTGAAGAACTGTTGTAGCTATACTGTTAATGTTGATCATTTGTATATATTTGTAATTCAGGGTAAAAATTGCTGTCATTAATAAGAAAGATAAACACCTCATTAATGGCCCCACTGTGTGCTAAAAGTTTTGTCTTTAGAAGTATGAGAATAAAACTTTTATCTCCCTCGAAGAGGACCCAACCAGAGAGCAGGGATTAACTGTCCTCAAGTTAAACTCTTGATCTCTTTCATGACTGTGCTAACTTTGAACTTTATTGAGTGAAGTGAAGGTATTTTTGACTCATACCAACAGATCACCCATGGCGTTGCTACAGTAATTGGATGATATGCTTTTATAAGGACAGGAACATTATGGAATATGACATGTAATGTATTATTTTAGTGCTGTGGCCCTTAAAGTTTCAAGACATAATTGATGTAAGTAGGTCCTGAAATAAATTAGAATGATGGTTTTCCTTGTTAGCTGGCTGTAAATCATCCAGCTCATCTGCGCAGATAATCCATCGTGAAATGATTAGGTTTCCTTTCTAAAAAAAAGATTATTTTGCATCTGTAACAAAGCATGACCTCAATACAGTTGCAGGTCCCTGATGCTGCAAAGTGCACCGTATATCAAGTCCTGAGGTCTGAGACCAACAAAATGCTATTAACCTTTGCAAAGTCTGGGGTCCCCTACATAGTGCACTCCTCAAGCACTGGCACGTTGGTCTTTTTTACCAATGCACGTCTACCACATTCTCCATTCCCTCAAGCCAAGCAATTGCCTGGTACACCACAAGCAGTCAAGCATTTGGTCAGCACCTTTCTTTTGTTTCTGGCAACTGTATCGTAATCCTGGCTTTTGAAAGTATCATGACAAACACACCCAATGTCTTAGAATATTGTGAAAATATTTCACCTTGCAGAGGCATGTTTTAGCCCCATATATCTAGAGATTGAATATGGCATTGCTCACCGTGAGCAAATAGGCTTATTACCAAAGGCAGCAAATTATAGTAAGTGGATTACAGAATTATAGAATTTGCAGAGACATTTAGAAATTAAGTGCACAGTGACAGTCCAATAAATGGTAACTGATTTCTGGGTAAAGTAAAACCGTCTCTTCCCAAAGCAAATATGTTAAATTACATTTGTTACATATTCCAGTTTTCTAAATAAATAAAGTTGCATGTAATTTGGAGGAATCAGCTCCCCACTGTTACTTCCCATAACAAAACAATATTGATTAATGCACCAAAGATAACAATGGATAGAAATAGAACAACAATGACGGTGTGTTTAACAGCTAGTAATGGAATCCCTGAGCTTTATCAGGTACAATTCACTGAACAACCCATATTGTAATCCGTTATATAATCCACTACTTTTGTGGCATGATATGAGTAATGTGTGGTCCATCCACATTTCATGTAAAAATTGAAATATGGATGGAGCACGCATTATACATACCACCCCACATGTATAGAGGAGTTTATTTCCACCCTCATGTTACATACTTAATACTGATAATGTAAGAAGCATGTTAACCTATAAATTACTGTCTCTGACATTAGCATATAGGCACTTAAGGCACTTGTAAAGTATTACTTTATGGTCCTTCAGCAGGCTAACACCTCTTTTACAATAATAATTTATATTAATACATTAAGCATCTGTCCTAATGTTGCACCTGATAATTTCAATGCTTCAATTCACTGATTCTGTGTAGACTTGAAAGAAAAAAAAGTTTAAATTAAAAATTTGATGGTAAAATTACACTTGTTAAATTGTGATTAATGAAGAGGCCATTTCATTTATAGCCTGTATATGGGCACTCATTTGACAGCAGAGAAGTGTGGACAAACAGATCTCAGTGAATTACTACATTATCTCTCCTCTTCAAGGCACGATTTTAATGAAGCTTATGTCACTATAGATGCCTTAGCACAATTACCACGTCTTCAATGGGGTATGTTCACAGAGGCCATATCAGCACATGTTCTGCATCCAACACTTCACAGATGTAACATAGCGAATATTTGGCAAGAATATTTTTCAATCAAGAATATTTTTTCAAAAATTCTCACAATGCAAGTTCTTCATGTTTCAAGTTGATTTATTTTATTCTGTGGATTCAGTAACCTGATTGGACAGTCATTGAACATGCTATCATGTTAAAGGTAGTGCAGTCACGTCATACAACAGCGAGGCCACTGAGCCTGACAGAGAGAGAAATGGAGCCTTTAGTTTTATAGGACAGGGCACAGAGAATGGATTCCCCTTGAGATATTCTTCTTGGCTAACCTGTTGATTTTACAGCATGGTCAAATTCCACCTTTCCACTTGGATAAGGAGACTACTGATGAAGATTCACAACCTGTCATATATTTTAAAATGTTTGAGCACCCCTCAGGCAACTTCCAATTACATTCTCCACACCCCAGCTTACTTTCCATAACTTCTTCTACCAGTACAACCTAAATCAAGTCACAAAATAGACAGAAATGTTGGTCGACCAGGAAGGTCATTGACTAAGAAAGTACACAAGCAGAACTGTAAAAAACAGTACTGTTGGCATACCAATGGATTGGCTTCAGGTTAAATTCTCAGCATGCTTTCTCTGACTCATTTCTAGCCTCCACATTAAATCAACAGAACAACTTAGTCCCAAGGCTGGAAGAAATATTGATATGTTGGCAGAATTGTGAAGACTACTGTTCCACACAGTGTAGAAATCAGCTCCCATTGAGCTGTTCCTGTTAAGCAGCTCCTATTGTGCATCTAAACTTTGTATGTGATAAGGAAAAAGGATCAGCTGCTTAATTTACAGTTTAGCCAATGGAGATGATGGTCGAGGATTTTCCACCAGTACTGCTGATACTTTGCCGGGTGGACAGTCCTGTGGGATGGATGGATTTCCAGAACGAGCCTGCTAGCCAGCTCCCATGCTAATTGCTGACCTCCTTTTGATGAGTAGGTTCAGTATTGAAGGGCCCTGGGCTATAATTATTGGGCAAGTAGTCCAGGGAATTTCAGGGCAGCAATCTTTTTCTATGAGATGAACTGTTAGGTTCAGTTTAGCTTCAAAAATCAGCGAAGGCCAGATGAAATTCCAAATGCAACTGTTGCTTCACAACAGATGCGACCACACAAGAAAATAGGAGCAGGAGTAGAATAGCGGGCCCCTCAAGTCTGCCCAATCATTCAGTGTGATCATGACTGATCTGCCCCAGGGCTCCATAAATTAAATTGCTATGAATTTATAAGCAATATATAAAGAAAACTGTATCTTTAAAAAATGGAATTTTGAACTTCAAAAAGTAAAGATTGTGGTAAAATCAAGGGGCGTGCTTCATTCTAATATTTAAATCTAATGTTTAGGGTGCAGGTGAATTCATACATAATTTCCCATGATCCTCCCCAGGCTGTGCTATGCATGTTAAGTTTCCAAAGACTCAGGATGCCGGGATTTAAGACATTTGGAGACGGATCTTGGAAAGATGTATTATTCTTGAGCTTCGGGTCGGGTGATTCTTCCAGCAGTAACTTGTGTCTATTTATTGTTTCAGAACTTGGGCCTACAATTTTGACTGCCAAGTTTCTAGTGATTCCAAAAATAAGGCATTCCCTAAGGAATTCCTCTCCTTTTGTATTACTTGAAGGTGGAAAAGGATGAAAGCAGTGATGCAAGGCGGATTGGACATATTGCGGTGAAGGTTTAGCGACAACCTTTACCTACGAACCATACAAGCAGAGAAGCATCAACTTTACAAGATCAAAGGCTCATTACACTCGGATGGATGGAGGATCTCCCAGAATTTGGCCTTCAGACATACAGACCACCACCTATGACAGTCAAACCCACTACGTCTCTGAATTTGTACACATCTGGATCACACAAATTGCCATGGGAGACTTCAACCACTTTACCCTGAAATTCTTACAATTTCATGCAGACCTGTCGTTGAGGAATGGATGCAATGGCTATTTTGAAGCTGAGTGGTGTGGAATGACAAGAAAGGGAAATCTGTCAAAGTGAGCTGCAGTCATGTAAACAACGGCTTTAGATCAGGATCCTCACTACCAGGGCTTTAAGCACTGCCTGGGCTGGAGGTGAGGATTATACTGAGAAAACAGAATCACCTGGAATTTACCACTACTGAGATTAAAAGAGGGCAGCTCCAGCGGTGGATTGAGAGTTAAGTATTGTCTAGGAATGGGATTAACTCAGCAGGGCAAACAACAAGGGAAGAGGGAAAGAGTTTATTCCCTTTCCCACCTGGAACCACTGAGCATTTCCAGTATTTTCTGCTTTTGTTTCAGGTTTCAGCTGTCAGCAAAAGTTTGCATCCATACAAGAGATAATTACCCTGCTCCTCTTCAGAATAATGCAGTGGGACCTTCTACGTCTACCTGAGAGAGAGGACAAGCCCTCAGTTAAACATCTCATTCATAAGATGGCACCTCTGACACTCTCTCAGTATATCCCTGTGGTATCAGTCAAAGAAAGTGTAACAGCAGTCAAGCTATGATGCCAACCTAAAAAGAGAGAACCAAAGACAGTGCAGACATTCCTTCAGATGTACTACTACCAGGGTCTTCAGCATATACCATCATAAATCAATGATGTGTTATGTCTGAGGAATCAATATCTGCATAATGATTTGGCAGGCAATTTTCATATTGCCTGATTTTCTTTTCTTTATATTTGTGTTTATATCTGTAAACATAACAACTCTTAGGATTGACATAAAGAGTCTGATTTTCACTTTATACAACATTGGGCCTCTGGCAGAAACCCCACCTGTTATTCCGGAAATAACCTCTGCTGATTTTCACTGGTGGTTCGGGAAAGAGGTACCTCTCTAAACTTGTGTACAGATTAGGGTTTTGTTACTTTACCCCATCATGGAATATATTTTACAATGCAATTCGAAAACTTGAGATTTGCACCTCTCATCAATTATTGCTTTATCATTTTGTATCAATTATCTATCAGTACACTTTTCTTCCACCTCTACTTAACATTAAATTAATATTATTCCACAGTGTTATGGCTTCTTTCAGCATTTGACATTCATTTCAGCTCAGATGCTCATTATTAAAGTATCTTCTCATGTGCAATACACAAGAAGTGCTGGAGGAACTTAGCAGGTCAGGCAGCATCCATGGAGGGAAGTAAACAGTTGACGTTTTGGGCCAAGACCCTTCATCAGGAAACGGAGACACAAGAAATTCTGCAGATGCTGGAAAACATAGATGCTGCCTGACCTGCTGAGTTCCTCCAGCACTGTTTGCGTATTGCTCCAGATTCAAGGATCTGCAGAATTTCTTGTACCTTCTCATGTGGTTCAGCCATCTTCACCTAACATTACTTGCACCTCTGTTGAATGACCGAGAATCCAACAGTTACACTGGTAACTTGACTTGATTAACTCATTCCAAAGTGCTCAAGGATCTAGAGTATATTACAGGGTGCATTATGTTTGGCTGCTGATTCTTCAGTGCGAACAAAACTACAAGCTTTAAAGCCAGGCATTCCAGAATAAATTCCCATTGTGGGCAATTTAATGGCCCTGATCCTTCACTTGAAAGTCAGCAGATCTGCATACATCTGCCAGATATTACCCACTAAATAGACAGAAGCTCAAGTCCCTGAGCACAGAATGAAGTGTGTTCTTCTGCTCCAGCTAAGTGCCAATTCTGGAGCACCTATGCTTGCCAGAGGATTCCTCATGGAGTCCAATAGATAATGCAGACTTTTGCAGACTTCCCAGCAGTTATACTAGAGAAACAAAGGACTGAAGATGCTGGAATCTAGATGAAAAACATGATGATGCTGGAGGAGCTCAGCAGGCCAGGCAGCATCCATGGAGAAAAGCATTCAAGGCATGCAATCTTGTGATCTTTGATGGCAGTGAGGATGGTGAAGAATCATCCATTGAGAGGATGGATACGGCGGAGAATGATGAAAAATAACGGTCGCAGGTACCCCGCCTCCCCTCTTCTGTCCACCTATCACTGCTCTTCTTTTGCCTCCTATATATTGGGCTTCCTCTTTTCCTATCTTCAGTCCTGAAGAAGGGTCCTGACCGGAAATGTTGACCACCTGCTTTTCTCCATGGATGCTGCCTGGCCTGCTGAGTTCCTCCAGCTTCATCGTGTTTTCCCAGCAGTTAGACTGTGACACCGGTCCACTGAGGTTATGTCACCTTAACCTGGCACAAGTCCTGCAACCCACTGAAATCAATAGGAAAGAAGAACTTTCCACAAGATGGTAAGATGGTAATTTTCTTTGTGTATGGCTTAATTCAGTTGATTTAAATGTACTTAATTTTTTTGTTTTTTAACTAATTTTACCTTTCTTAATAGTCTTTTAAGTTTTCATTTTAAACAACAGCTTCAGGTGCTGGCTTTGTGCGGCACCTTCGCTCATGTCACACAGGTGACCCTGAGCTTCCAGTCGTCTGTCACTTTAATTCTCCATCCCACTCCCTCTCCCTGTTTCTGGCCTCCCACAATGGCCTGTTCTGCTGTAAGGTTATCCATCTGTAATATTAACTCAGCTCTTCTCTCTCCATAGAAACTGCCTGGTCTGCTGGGTATTTCCGGCATCCTCCTTTTGACTTCAGGTTTCACTAACACCAATGTTTCATCATTTCCTCTGTTTTCTTCTCTGCCGAACTGCCCTCAGTAATCTTCCAAGCAGACAGAATTTAAAAAAATCAAGACCATCTCAGCAACCATGACGACACTCCACCAAAGATGTCCCCTTTGTTTTATCTGCACCTCTCCCACCCTCTCTGCAACTAAATTGCTTTATCACTTTCCCATTTCTGATGAAGGCCCTTCAATCTGAAACATTAACCTTGTTTCTCTTTCTATACTGCCAGACCTGTTGTGCCAGGCAAATAACAAGGTCATGGTAACAGGAGTTCCCCATTAAATCTACTAGAAAGGTGAATACTGTGGTTTCTCATTAACAGACAGCAACTGAGTCATGTCAGTCTAAGCACTGCTGTCCAAAGTCTGGGCTAAGGTCAAAGACAGGCTCCAATTGTAAAAGGATTGTAATTCACTGAGCATTTAATGGATTAAAATGAGATTCTATGGTTAAATCTTTTGCTGTTGTCTGTTCCACTGTTTGGTTACTTTAGTGTAAGGTAGTTGTGAGAATAATCCCATAACACAGTGAATGTCATAATAATCTCAAATCCACTGGAGAACAAAAATTAAAACTTTTTTATGAGTTTAAGAAAGGAATATAAAATAGCTTTATATTTTTAGGTATGACATTTTGAATATTTACACAGTCCTATTGTAAAAAGGCATCTTGATTTGGTCTATAAATGACATGCATTCCTTCCATAGCTCTGGTAGCCTTCTTCCTTTCACCTCATTTAGACTAAAACACAGTTTATGAAACAAGAGTAGGATTTACAACATCCCAAGGAATTATGGCTCTTTTTATGTGGGAGTGAATCAGTATGCATCAGTCTGGCATATTGCAAGACTTGCTGACATTAGTTCTTATCACATATACCTTTCACTTCCAATCCAGAGCCTCTGCTGTCCAATAACAATTATTCATTTATTTTCTGTGGAGTAGATAATCCACAAGCTTGGTGTTTACTGGTGCTTAACGTATCTGTACTGCAGGTAGGTCTTATAAAATCAGACAAATATGTTCAAGCTGACATGGAGAGATACAGGATTGGATCAAGAATGAACCTAGAATTCTGGTAAAGACTTGGAGTGTGAGAACCATTAGGGGTTTGAAGATGAAAAAACATTACACTGTACAGCTTATTGCTCGAAATGGAAGTTCCAGCTTTTATTTTGCAAACTTGTCTTCGTGATGTTCAGCTCCAAAGTGATATAGAATATTACACAATATCTAAATGAGTTAATGAATTCTCACTCATGTCAAGATTGACAATTGAATGTGCTACATATTTAATTAACAGCATAATTCTTTGTACAGTTGTGATGAATTGTTCAAGATTTTCTCTGCACTTTAGGAGATGGCCAGACCTTAAGACTTCATCAGTGCCTCATATTTAACCAAAGAGGATTGTTTGCTTTCATGGCGTCCTTTAGAGCTGTAAATTCTTGGATTATGGGAAAAGGAATGGCATTGTACAGATCATTGTAGACTTTATTCTTCTGCATCATGCTTATGTCATGCTGATAGTGTGGAACTTTGTCAAACAAATGTCACCAAGAATATTCCAAAATTAGGATTCATTTCAGTTTATATTGGTATTGGTTTATTATTGTCACTTGTACTGAGGTACAGTGAAAAACTTGTCTTACAAACCGATCTTACAGGTCAATTCATTACACAGTGCAGTTACATCAAGTTAGTACAGAGTGCATTGATGTAGTACAGGTAAAAAAAACAAAAACAGTACAGAGTTAAGTGTCACAGCTACAGAGAAGGTGCAGTGCAATAAGGTGCAAGGTCACAACAAGGTAGATCGTGAGGTCATGAGGTCATAGGTCATAGTCCATCTCATTGTATAAGGGAACTGTTCAATAGTCTTATCACTGTAGGGTAGAAGCTGTCCTTAAGTCTGGTGATACGTGCCCTCAGGCTCCTGTATCTTCTACCCGATGGAAGAGTAGAGAAGAGAGAATGTCCTGGGTGGGTGGGGTCTTTGATTATGCTGGCTGCTACACCAAGACAACGAGAGGTAAAGACAGAGTCCAAGGAGGGGAGACTGGTGTCCGTGATGCGCTGGGCTGTGTCCACAACTCTCTGCAGCTTCTTGCGATCTTGGACAGAGCAGTTGCCATACCAAGCTATACACAGGTTAAACAAGGTTAATGTTTCAGATTGAAGGGCCTTCATCAGAAATGGGAAAGTGATAAAGCAATTTAGTTGCAGAGAGGGTGGGAGAGGTGCAGATAAGACAAAGGGGACATCTTTGGTGGAGTGTCATCATGGTTGCTGAGATGGTCTTGATTTTTTTAAAATTCTGTCTGTTTGGAAGATTACTGAGGGCAGTTCGGCAGAGAAGAAAACAAAGGAAATGATGAAACATTGTTGTTAGCGAAACCTGAAGTCAAAAGGAGGATGCCGGAAATACCCAGCAGACCAGGCAGTTTCTATGGAGAGAGAAGAGCTGAGTTAATATTACAGATGGATAACCTTACAGCAGAACAGGCCATCGTGGGAGGCCAGAAACAGGGAGAGGGAGTGGGATGGAGAATTAAAGTGACAGACGACTGGAAGCTCAGGGTCACCTGTGTGACATGAGCGAAGGTGCTGCACAAAGCCAGCACCTGAAGCTGTTGTTTAAAATGAAAATTTAAAAGACTATTAAGAAAAGTAAAATTAGTTAAAAAACAAAAAAAATTAAGTACATTTAAATCAACTGAATTAAGCCATACACAAAGAAAATTACTTATACATATCCACACTAAACAAGAAATGCTTGCCACTCTTTAAACTGTTTCACAAGGGAAATATTCATCATACCCAATCTAAGTGAGTCATCAGCAAACTTTTCTGTGGAATGCTGATACTTCCATATGGAACTGCTGACACTTCATCCACCAGAGAGTTTGAGACAACGATGCAAATGCAGAAGTCCAGAGCTTCCAGAATGTTTTTTCTGGAATTTTGTTCACTAGGCTTACACTGGGGCTTCAGTCTGCTGAATCTGCACCTAATTAGACCTGATATAGAAACAGCAACGCCATTCATTTCAACAGAGAGGAACAATTGCAACGAAACCAAGTATAAGGTATATTACATATTTTAACCAAGTAAATTTACCAAAACATTTTAAACATTTAATTTTTAATACTGTTATCATTTGATTAATTTTTAATAGTTTTGAGTGTGTCTGAAGGGGTATTCAAACATATTCAGAGTTTCTCAAAACTATGTCAATTCCAGGTAAAGCTGAAAGTGAGGGTATATTTAGAAATAATTATCAATGAAAACTCTAAGGTGTACAGAGGTGATAAGAATGAGAAGCAATCTCATTTCATCATCAGGAATTAAGAGCATTGCTTCAGGATAAGGTGCCATTCATTAAAGATTGAAACAATGAGAAATGTCTACTTATTGAGTTATAAATTCTTGGAATTCTCTAACCAGAGGCTGTGATGCTTAGTTATTGAGAATATTCAAGACTTGACATGGATAAACATTTTGTGCACTAAGGGAATCAAGGGATCTGGAGATCAGGTGGGAAACTTGAGTCCAAGGTACAGGACCAGCTATGAACCTATTGAATGCCAGAGCTTCTGCATCTGTTTCTATTTTCTACATTCTTCAAAAATCATCCTAAATAAGGGTTACCTTCGGTAGCGTAGCAGTTAGCATAACGCTATTACAGCGCCAGCTACCCGGGTTTAATTCCGGCCGCTGTCTGTAAGGAGTTTGTATGTTCTCCCTGTGTCTGCATGGGTTTCCTCTGGGTGCTCTGATTTCCTCCCACATTCCAAAGGCGTGCAGGTTAGGAAGTTGTGGGCATGCTATGTTGACGCCGGAAGCGTGACGACACTTGTGGGCTGCCCCCAGAATACTCTACGCAAAAAGATGCATTTCACTGTGTGTTTCGATGTACATGTGACTAATAAAGATATTTTGTCTTATCCTACATGCCACATGTGAAGTGATAATGTTAATGAGTGAAGGAGATCGTGGTATTTCACGTTTGATGTCTAGATAGTATTGAGTTGGTTGATTTCATCTTGAGTAAAAGGTGTTCACACAGGACAAAATATTCAAGTTTCTGTCTTCCAATCAACATCTCTGGTACAGAGTGAGGTTACTGGATGGGATCAGATGCAGCCCACGTTTCAAGAGCCCACCAGGCTTGTGCATGTGGAGGGCAGCAAAGAAATGTAGCACCAGTGAAAATACACCTTAGCATGAACCACCGAACAAAAGAAAAAACTTTAACCCTAACCCAAAAAAAATTGCAGAAAATATACATTTAATTAAAGCCGATCTTATTTGCTGATTGACATTTACAATATTAGAAAACCTGTGGATACATTTTGACTGCTGCTATCTTTGACATTAGTGCCATGACAGCTTTATCAGTAGTATTGCAAACACGCAGCATATATCAGTAGGCAGCAATTTATAACTTGCAAGCAACAAATACACTGGCTACTAATACTGCTTTAAAATGTAAAATTGCCATACTTTGATTGAAAGTAGAAAGATATTTGCTGAACATGAGCACGAACGTGTGTAATCCAGGATGTAAACATACTAAAAAGGTATAATTCAGGCAGAACAAATCCCCATCAGAGAAATTTACACTTAGCCATATTCAGGTCACAAGAATGAATACAATAACAGGAAGCAGAAACACTTTGAGTATTCCAATTTCTGCCCAGCAATAGAAATATGATTTTTTTGGGATTTTTCTTCAGTGGAGATAACTGCACTGATTTAATGCAATGAAGAAACAGAGGGAGTATGATTAGGGAGTGATAGTACAATGCAGGCGCAAAAAAGAGCAAGATGCAGTCATTTTAATGTTGACCTTAATGTGTGACCTCCTCAGCTTTGCTAATACTTCTGCACATACAAGATCTGAATGCAGCTCTGCTTTACCTCAGTGGAAAGCTGGGAAAGGGCAATCAAAACTAATATAAAATCTGTCACCTGCTTTATACCTGCACAACTAATTTTTATGTCTTCTCAGTACAGGGAAGCAGTCTGAAACACTGGTACGTTGAACTTGAAAAATCAGAAGATAAATAAGCAAGATTAAAAATACAGGTAACTTTCCTTTATCCTTTGAGTTGAAATTCAATTGTGTGATATGGTAAGAATAAACTGATGCATGGTTTTCCTCTGATTTGCATTTTTAACCAGATTAGCACCAAAAGAAGGAGTTATAGAGTCACACAGCACAGCAGCAGGCCCTCTGTACATGCTGACCATCAATTACCCATCTATACTAATCCCATTTATCAACACTTGGTCCATTGCCTTCTATGCCTTGCCAGTTCAAATGCTTGTTTCAATACTTCTTCAATATTGTGAGAGTACTTGTCTCCACACATCCTCAGTAAGCGCGTTTCAGGTTCCATCCACCCTCTGGGTGAAAATGTTCTTCCTTAGATCCCTTCTAAATCTCTTACCCCTCACCCTAAACTTCCAGTTTTAAATACTGCTGCCACGAGGAAAAATTTCCTACTGTCCACCCTATCTATGCCTCTCGTAATTTTGTACAACTCAGTCAGGTTCCCCCTCCATCTCCTTTACTCCAAGGAAAATAAATCCAGCGAATCGAGTCTCTCATCTTGTCTGAATTGCTCCACCATGATGAACCTGCCCTACATCCTCTCCAGTGCAGTCACCAGTGTGGTGACCAGAACTGTACACAGTACTCCAGCTGTGGCCTAACCAATGTTTTATAAAGTCGTGGAGTTTAAACTGAAGTAGTAATTGAAAGAAACATGTGCCAGAGATGTGTTTCTGTGGAGCTATGTGAACAATGCACAACGTTTGTGAGATTGAATGCAGCTAACATTTGTTATATTTTAATAAGAAGCTAGAATTAAAGGCATGCATTTAAGGTGAGAGGGAGTAGGTTCAGAACCGACGTGAAGGGTAAGTTTTTTTACTCAGAGAGTGGTGGATGCCTGGAATGCGTTGCTTGATAGAGTGGTGGAGGCAAATTCATTGGGGGCTTTTCAACGGGGCTTGGATGGGCACATGAATGAGAGGAAAATGGAGGGATATGGGCATTCTGTAGGTAGGAAGGATTAACTATGTCGGCACAACATTGTGGGCCGAAGGGCCTGTTCTGTGCTGTACTGTTCTATGTTCTATGTTCTAATTACATTTCAACTGCAAAATTTAAAAATAAATACCTCACAAAAACTGTTTTTTTTCTCTTTCCCCTGACAATTCTTTTGTCTAAACTTTTCTGATGAAGAAGTGAATTGGATATAATGTGTCACCGTACTATGAACCTCACAAGCAGATTTCTAAATTAGTGAAATGTGAAAAGTTCTATAAATCTAGTTTTAGCACAATACTTGATATTTATTTGAAATGATAGATGCAGTGAAGTTACTGCTCCAGAAAATAGTTGGACGCCTCCTTGAGATTTGAACTGCAGTGTTTATCGTGCAGACAAGAGGGCGTCATCATCTGTTCCTGCAGCAAAATCTACAAGCTTTAAACGAGCACACATGGATGCATCCTAAGTTCAGCACTTGGGGGAAGGAGCCCTGCTTTCTTACAGTTCGTGTCAAAAAAAATGCTGAAATTATGCATATCATTCACTGTGATGGATGCCATACCAGAGATTAAATTGTAATCTTTAATCACCATATTTACCAATTGAATTCAGGCAGCTGGAGGCCAAAGAGGGTCTGTCCTTGAATCCTGAGCATAAACAGCAGACATTCAGGTGAGAGTTCATGCCCTATTTGTGGAGGAAAGTTAAGTGAAGGCTGCTGCCTGTTTATCATGCAGATCTTTTCTTCTTTTAGATCATGATTCTTTGACAGTAGGGAACAGATTTGCGTATTTACTACCAGGCCTGTTAATGCCAGTTGACAATTGTGCTCTGATGTGAACAATGGCAATTGCATAAATAAAAGCAATGGAACATTGCCCTTGTGCAGAAAAATTGCAAAGGGTATGATTATGTAAAGCAGTCTTGGGACTTACTTTTGTGCCAGTATAATATTTAATATAATCAATGAAAGAGTATCACTGAATGTAATGGCGGAATGGTGGACTGCTGAGTCCTTCCCTGTCCTACTGAGCTATAATTGCACTACGTACGTGTCATGGAAAAGGTTGGAGTGAGGATTGGGGGGGAAGTGACAACAAATCTTTTCTGAGTTTAGACAGAAGTATGATGTAAGCTATTTCCACGTTTAAGCGTCCTGAGAGGGAGGTGAGGGAGCACGGTCTCTGACTTCAGGAGGTGATACGGGCAGACCTGAAACAACAGGTACTGGAGGAGTGAACAATCATTACTTCAAAATAATCCATATAAGTATAAAAAGTTATCATGGAATGCAGAGAATAATCATCTATGTATATTTTTGATGGCTTCTCACCCTTGTGCTGAACCATATGTGTTGATAAACCATCTGTGGCTGGAAGATCGTCAACTTAGTTAAAGGTGCCTTCTGCTCTGCCCAAAACTTGCTGGCCTTCCAGTGCGAGGTGGTGTCCGGAACTGAACTTAATGTTGCAGACTTGCACTGGCCAAGATCCGAGACCACGTTCTGAGGGACATACTGATATTTGGTGCATCCGCTGCACAGGCTATATAGAGACTGGCCATAGTGGCTATGCACTGATAGGTGGAACCTCAGACCGTTAGGTCATGGAAGTATATATAAAAGAAAAAAGTATGCCATGTTAATATAATGTGCACCTTGTTAAATAACTGGAATGATCTGTCTTGTTCTGTGAATGGCAAAAACAGTATTTACAATGTTTATGAATGAAGGATACTTTTGGTTTTAAAATAATATGACCATAAACCTGAGCTCATCCAAAACTCCCCTGCCTGAACACTGTCCCCAACTCCTGTGCACCCTCTGTGCTCACTGACCTGTATTGGCTTACAGCCGAGAATTATTAGCTTTTTAAAATTCTCTAGGATTGTACAATTTACAATTTTACAGTTGTATGGCCGTACCCCTCCTAACCTGTCTCCTCCAGCTCAACAACCCTTTGAAATATCTGTGCTACTCCAGTTTTCAACTCTTGCACATTCCCAATATTAATGGTCTACCACTGGTGGTTGTGCCTTCTGCTGCCTTGGCCCGAACCCCTCAGCAATGAAACTCCCCCGCTAAACCTCTCTGCATCTCCACATCTCCCCATGATTTAATCTTTTCTTTAAACCTTATACCTTTGACCAAGACTTTAAATGTTTTACCAAGTCAAAGGTGCTATATCAATGTACGTAGTTGCTGTTGCTGTTCTACTAACTTCCCACAGTCTCACTAAATGCAGGAGAAGGCAAATGCTGCAAAATGGACTGAAACTATATTTTCTCCTGGTGAACATTTAGAACTCAAACTATCCAGTTCAGAAGTCACTGTACGGGTGGCTCGATCAGGTAGTGATACACACTATATTTAGAAAATGAGCATTGCACTTGAGAAAATTAATATAATCAATAATTGAATAATAGAATCAAAGGAAGGATAATTTTACATAACAGTGGTAATTGGAATGTGAATGGCTGTGTTCAATAATTGCCCTTGTAAAGCACATTTCTCCTTATCAACTGAAATAGATAATCAGGATCAGTGCAATGATATGATGACTGGGAATTAGCACAAATAAGTACAGCAACATAAGTGGGGAAAATGTGATCAGAAAAGAAAGCTGCCTCAAGCTTTTTGTTCAGCAAACACTGGAGAGGATGGGTGGTATTTGCTGACCTTTCTCCCCTTTCTCATGAAAGATTAGTGGCTGGAAGACTTTAAATAAGTTTAGTTTCTCCACTAATTATAGATTTGTAGGACAAACCTTGGGATCATTGAGAGGTTTCAGGTTGCTACAATGCTACCGATAACAAACTGACCTTATAGAATGTTTGCAACCAAGGCCTATTCCAGTTGAGGTCTGGCAAATTGCATGATTTTCAATAATCCCTTTCCAAACCCCATTGCAGGCTAACTTACAAGCAATCCTTTACAGTCTTTAATCCATTTTAAGTGCTTTAGAGAGGATTTAGATTTGGCTCTAATTTACAAGTTGCCTCACTGTAGTGTGCCAATTGGACAGGTGAGTTCCCAGTGGCCAGAATAGAAGTGGAGTGGGGGAGCTAGTTTGTAAAGAATTGCTATTCATCTCATCTTAAACAAAAAGGTTTGATTCTTCTGTTGAACAGTCTGGAAATTATTACTGTGTAAATTATGCAAGGTCTCTTATTTTAAAAATAGAAGTCTATTTTTATTTCAGATATTTCTGAGTCTTAAGTGATAGAACAATTAGTTGTTAAGCTTTCCAGTGAACTCTCTGAACAGTTGCCAGCAGTAAATGAACACCAGATTTAAGCCGTGATTTTGTCATCATTCCACACTCATCTTGCCCATTATCTAGCTCTGGACTTGTCAAAAGGTGACAATCCTGAACTCAATTGCCAGAAATTGGATCAGGTGGCACTGCCTTTTAAGTACAATATGATTGAAAATCAATTTTTCCCCATGCAGACCCCAACAGCCCAGCCATTAAACAGGAATTGTATATTTTGAGAAATTGGACCTGGACTTCCTAATGCGATACTTGCCTATACATCCAAAGGTGAAAGTAACTTAGTAACTCAAATTTCTTGTCAGTTGTTACATCTTTAACAATTTAACCAACGTATGTTGATTGCATCAACCATTTTCTCACTGGTTTGCCATACCAGCCCATACCGGTTTATTTCACCTCTCAGTTCACATCAGATGTCTAACACAAGATGTGTGTCTGTGTGTCTGCGCACGTATGTGTGCATGTGTGTGTGTGCCTGTAATGTATATTTCTCTACATGTGTGTGTACCACCAGGTGCTCCTGGTGCAAGGAACTGAGGTTTGCAGTACCTTCTTGAATGTCTATCACAGAGTTACATACTCTTGAATAAATCATGGCTGATTAAGAAGTAAGTTCCTCTTGGGGTATTTGAGTTACTGAACAAACAAAATTACTTTACGTGTATTGCACTGAAGTAAAATCCGTCAACAGAAGTTTAGTGGACTGATTTTTGTCGCTATTATCCTAAGAAATATTCATTTCTCAGGTTGAAAAGTTAAGAAGCAGAGGTCCTTGGTGGTCGGTCTTTGGTGGCCTAGACTTCCAGAGGAGGTACAGAGTTGAATGTGTGCTGTTAAAATTGCACTTTCCTTGCTGACAAGTAAATGAGATGCAAGGATGTGGCCCCAGTCTGGAGGGTAAGAGAAAGGGTTTGAGAGGGATCCAGCAGCGTGCAAAGAAGCCCCCAAGAGAAGGTGGGCTTCTCTTTTCAGGTATTCACTGTTGCTATTTACAAGTCCCTAAGATCTACGACCAGGCTGCTTCACAGTCACTCCATTTTCTAGCCTTGCTTCTGGTGCTAACCATGGACAAGGGATGTCCCCTATGACCTGAAAATACTTTTGGATAACTAATGTTTTGGGACACTGAAATCACAGGGTTAAACCTGAACTGAACTGTTCCTGCCCAGTCCTTGGTTAGAGGGTGAGGTAGAGGTGAGGCAGGTGGGGAGAGGGGCAGGGGAGCTGGTGATGATGGGTTTGAGGACAGGCAGAGAAAACAACTGTAAATATATTCTTTTTAGCAGCACATATACAGTTCTCTTTGAATAAAAGTAGAGGCAAGCAGTATAAATCTGTCCTCTTTGTTTTTCTTAACTAAGCAATAGAATACATGAGAGAGGTTTTCTAGCTTTTAAGGTATGGAAAAGGCCTGGATAGTGGGATTAAAGTAACGGAGAGGGTACAAAAACAACTCTGTGAGTCTCAAGATTGCAAGCCAATAAGAGTTAACACTTGAATAACCAGAGATATGTGGGAGACTAGGTGAGGAATTCCCAGGTTACAATTGATGTCCCTTTACATTAGGCACAGATTGGAATGTAAGTGCTGTGATGCCAACTTCATCATAATTCACAGACAAAACTAAATTAAACAGTGTGAGAGTGTAGTAAACATACAGGTAAAAAGGACCAGTAAAAAAGCAGTTAATTGATAATATTTTTCTCCCTAGCAACAGTGACATTTTGGTTTATAATAGGGAAGCTTAACAAAATAACAAGTATGGGAATCTACTGCTAAGGATTTAGAGCTTGCTTTTTCATTGCAATGTAAGTGTAACAAGCTATTAATAATAGGATGAAGAAATCCAAGACCAAATTTGAAATATTTATAAAAGTTATGAAAGTAACTGTGAACTATCACTGTGATTGATATAAACTAAAATCATCAAAGGTAAAGTTGCAGCAAGACAAACATACAGGAATATCATGAAGGAATTGCTCTGGTCTTTCTGTGTAGATATGCTTATTTAACTGTTGCTAATCAATTGCAGTCCACCATGTCAGGTATTCACCTTTCAATCACATTACATCTGAAAGGCAGGAAGGGTAAATGTAACCTCACTGGTTAATACAATCACACAGCACTCACTTAAGTAAATGTTATGCATCTAAGGGCACATATACCTATGTTGCGCACACAAGGTAAGTGGCTGTGACAGCACTCCAGCAGAAGCAATGGGGCTGAGGAAGGACTTCTGTACAAAATTAAGATTTCTAGTGTGATCAAACAGCATTAGCAGACATCTTGCCATATTTTACTGTGCAAAGGAGAATGGGCAGATCAATTGAAGGACTTGACCTGAGAAGTTTGTCCTTCCCTTGACCTACTCTCAATTCCTCAGTTAAGTACATGCAGGATTTTTGCTGCTTAGCTGAGGACAGTTTTGCTCAGTTGACAATACTTTGATGCTGTCATAATGGATGCGTGAAGTGACATTGGATTCAACTGCAGACACTGAATGGCTTTATCATCAACTAAGTACTTTGATTATTTTGAAAAACTATATTAAGCAATAGTCCAGAAATACTGTGTTTGATATCAAAAATTTTAAACCTGCTCTTTATTATTAAGTTAATGATTGTATTCAAATAGACATTGAAGAAATATTTTCCCAAGAAATGCAAAAATACAGAAATGGAAATGGACCTCTCAAAGCTGCAAGTGATAATCTTTTTAAGACCTAGCCTTCCAATGGATTTTCTGTCCCTATAGCACCTGGCTTTGCATTTAAAGGACAGCAAAGAGCATTCAAAATATATTTAAAGAATGATTACACTGGTCCCCAGTCTAAATTGTTCTTTAAATAGCATAACTTCCATGATTTTGAACTCTATTCCTCTTTTCATGAAGTCAAGTGTTCCAATTACAATTTTTTAACAAATCTCACCTTGTCCTGCCATCTTCTTAGATTAATGTGCATGTACCTCGAGGTCTCTGTCCTGGGACCTCTTTAAAAATGCACCATTTAGTTCATATTGCCAGTTCCTTTTGGCATTAGTTAGCAAGCCTTTCAATCATCAGATTGTGGGTAATATTAAATTTATGAGCTTGTAAGATATTTTAGTTCACTGCAATGGTGTATAATAATAATAATTATTATTATTACTATATTTTGAGCTTAGTTTTTGATCTTGGATCCATGCATATGCACACACATATCAGAAATAGAGATTTCAAGATCCAAAATATAACACACTAGACATAGGATTACTACGATGGAGTGACTCTAGAATGTGCATCAATTAGCATAACCTGGCCATCTATGATGATCTGAAAACTTGAGAGATCCTAAAATTAATTTACTGACAGAGCATTGATTTGAACCAGGCCACTCATCCAACATACTTGATACTAATTTATTGTGAATTAAGCTCTAAATACAAAAATAAAATACTGCAAATGTTGGAAAAATGGAATTAAAAAGGAAAATGCTGGAAATATGCAGCAAATCAGGCAGCTTCTGTGTGGGGAGAAAGACAGTTCACAATGTGGATAAATACTGAATCGTTTTGAAAGCCTGAGTTGATCATTGCTTTTCCTTTGTTGTTTGTGAAATTTAAATGTTATTTTGCACAATATGTTAGAGATGCTCAATAACTAAGGCTTAATAATTCCTACTTACACAGTTTGGGTTGAAGTTCCTCTGTGTGTTTTGTTTAGCAGACTGGCTAATCTATATCTATCAAATTTTAATGCAACCTACTTTAACAATGTCATTAAGAAATATTTTTAAATAAATAACTTACTGCAGATTAGTTTGATATAAATGTTCTAACCAGAGAATGCAATGTCTATGAGCAAACACTTAGAGAAGCAAACAAGCTCAACATTTTTGAACAATAAAATTTGCAAAGGAATTATTCTATTAATCATTTCCACATTTTCAGGGAAAATCAAGGCTACATTTTTGAATTTCAGGTTGTAATCTGCTGCAGTAAACTCTGGCAGACATGTCACAATGTCGTATTGGCTTCAACAACACTTAGTTCTCACAGCACTCACCTGAAGCCACCCAAGTGTACAAATCAGACACCCATGCCACATACAGAACCCTAAATGTGATCCTGGTTATACTTGGTTATAGCTGGTTATACCAAACTTTCAGCAGCTTACCTTACAAAACAGACTGCCAGGTTCCATTCAGAAAGCAACATCAATTTTTATTTATGTAACTACAGCTGAAACAATGGTCTTCTAGGCCTGAGGGAGAACTCTAACCATCTGCCAGTGCATTCAAAGCCCCATCCCCAACCCTAACATCTACCAACGCTCTAGTATAAAAGGGAGGGGGTCAGTGCAGTAATGAGAAATGATCTTGGCTTCACAGACCCTGATGTAGAATTAGAATCAATTTTGTTCAAGCATAGCAAAGGACATATAGCAATGGTAAGAGTTATTTATAGGTCACCAAACAGTAGTTGCAATATCAGAAATGCAGAACCAGGAAATTAGAGGTCCATGTAATACAGTAATTATGAGAGATTTTAACCTACATACAGATCAGACTAATCAAAGTTGCTGTAATTAGATAGAAGATAATTTTGTGGAATGTAAACAAGATTTTTTTTAAAACAACATGTTGAAGAACGAACCAGGGAAAAGACTAAATGAAAATTATAAAAAAAGAACCTGCAGATGCTGGAAATCTGAAATTAAAAAAGTTAATTTTGGAAACACTCTCCAGGTCAAACAGCATCCATGAAAAGAGAATCAGAATTAATGTCTCGGGTCAAAGGCCAGTGTAGTTACTATTATAGATCTCATTTTGTGCAATGAGTAAAGGTTAATCATTGATCTTGTTGTCAAGAGGCCAGTGGGGAAGAGTGACCATAATATAATGGAATTTTACATAAAGTTTGAAAGTGATGTAATTCAATACAAAACTAAGGCGTTCAAGATAAACAAAGGAAACTATGAAGGTGTGAAAGGAGAGTTGGCTAGTGTTGTTAGGGAGAGTACAGAGGACCATAATGGTTAACACTTTAAAAAAAAACAAATAAATTGCAAAAAAATGTATTCCTATAAGGACGAAACCCCAAGGAAAAGTGATTCAACTGCAGCTGACAATATAAATTAAAGATAGTATTTAATCAAAAGAGAGTCGCCAGAGATAGCATTAGGCCTGGGGATTGGGAGCATTTTTGAACACAGTAAAGGAGACCAAGAAATTAATGAAAAAAGGCAAGGTAAAATACAAAAGTAGATTGGAAAGAAGCATATAGATGCACCCGAAGAGCTTTTATTTCTGCATGAAAAAGAAAATACTAGTAAGGGCAAATGTGCCCACCCCCCTTACAAAGAGCAACAGGAAAAATCATAATTGTGAAAAGTAAATGGAAGAGGAATTTTTAAAAAATCCTTTACATCTGTGTTCATGGAAAGCATATAAAATCTACTGGATTAGATAATCAGGAGTCTGGTAAGAATAATGAACTGAAAGAACTAAGTACTAGTCAAAAAGTAATACTGGAGAAATTGGTGAAAGTCAGTAAATCCCAACTACTTGATGATCTACATCCAGGGTTTGAAAGATTAGTTAGAGATAGTGGATGCTCTAATTATCATTTTCCTTGGTTCGATAGATTCTGGAACTGTTCCTATGGATCGGATGGTAACAAATGTGACCTCACTATTTCAGAAAGGAGGGAGAGAGAAAGTGGAGAGCTAATAGTCTAACATTGGTGGTGGGGAAAATGATGGAATCTATAATGAGGATTTAATAACAGAACAATTCCAAAAGAATAATGGGGTTGAGCAAAATTAATTTAAGAAGGGAATCTTACATTTGACTAATCTGTTGGAGCTCTTTGGAGAGTACAAAGAGTGTGCTTCAATCAAGAGGAAGTATTTTTTTCCATCATTCACCTGCTGAGATACTCAATACTGAAGGTGGTATTTTGGGATTGAGGATCCTGAGGAAGGAGGCAAAGGCAAGGCCATCAGTCAAGATCCTACTCCCAGAGTCTCCAGAGACACCAGATCCTACCTGTACCTCTCTAATAAACAAGGTATTTGCAGGTTATTTATTCCAAAATATGTTTCCAAGGCTGCCTTCGCTGAGACACGTGACATCTTGCGGGCAGACCTTTCTCTCATGCCTGGACCACTTTCTCTTTGGAGATCAAATCATGTTGGCTCTCAAGTTGCCTACTACAGCATCTTTTCATGTGGCTACGTCATACGTCTGCTGTGCATCTCAATCTACTGCTCACTGACAATTTAATCAAAATGAAATTATTTGATCTATTTTGAGTTCAGTCATAGATACTAGGATTTGTCAGCATTGCTGGATTCCCATGAGCACAGGCATCCATTGAGTGCATTCATATAGCCATAACATCTTCCCTTAATAACCTGGACCTTTTTATGAGCGGGAGAGATAGTCACTCTCTAAATATGAAGGTCATTGCAAACCTCAAGAGGAATTCCATTGAATTGTCATGTTTCCAAGGGAGTCCACAGCACTCAAGGAGTAGACATTACTGAATATTTTCAGCGGCAAGCACTGCCCAGGGGTCAAGGAACCTGGAGACGAGGGCTAGCCTCTACTTCCCTGGCTTCTCACACTAGTGCTCTTTCCAACCACACCAGCAAAGCACAGTTACAGTGAAAGCTGCACATTTAGCACAAAAGTAAAAGAAAATGACATCAGTCTGATGAAGATGAAATGTGGCTGCCTCCATCTGTCCAGGGGCACCTTGCAGTACACTCCACCAATGTGGAGACATTATCATTAGAGAAACAGAGGACTGCAGATGTTGAAATTTAGGTGAAACACAATGATGCTGGAGGAACTCAGCAGACCGGGTAGCATCCGTGGAGAAAAGCAGGCAGTCAACATTTTGGGTCAGGACCCTTCTTCGGGACTAAAGATAGGAAAAGGGGAAGCCCAATATATAGGAGGGAAAAGCAGAACAGTGATAGGTGGAAAAAAAGAGGGGAGGTAGGGTGGGCACAGGGTGGTGATAGGTAGATGCAGGTAAGAAATAGTGATAGGGGGGAGGAGGGGAAAGCAGATCCACCAGTGGATGGGTCAAAGGTAAGGAGAGAAAAAAAGAGAGAGAAAAAAAAAGAGGCTAGGAAAGGGAAGAAGAGAAGAAGCATTGGGGGGTGGGGGTTGGGTTTGTGGGGATTACCTAAAGTGGGCAAATTCAATGTTCATGTCGTTTGGCTGCAGGGTTCCAAGACAGAAAGTGAGGTGCTGTTCCTCCAGTTTGCACTTGGAATTATCATTGTCTGTTGTGTGCTGCATAACCTTGCCGTGAAGGACAGCAGCCCCTGCTGGAGGAAGAGGACCAAGGTCCATGGAGCTTAAGGCTTTGAGGTGGAGCCTTAGAAAGCA